>NW_008658960.1:32274-38998 GCF_000695815.1 Acanthisitta chloris
AAGCAAGTTTTACATATCTTGTGTGTTCTGCAAGGTTTGTTCCCTCCAAGGGAATAGTGGTGACTGAAACTCTTACACAGTGAAACCACTAGCCAAATAGCTCTGAGATCAGCTAGCAGCAGCATTTCATAAATAGTTCCCTTATTATTTCTTTTATCATTCAGAGGAATACTTTCTGTCCAGTGCTGAGGAGTCATTCTCCAATAGATGAATATCCACAGGGTGTTTTGCTCTGAAAGCTCAGTACAAGACACTAAATTATGGACCAAAGGGTAGTATGAGTAAGTATGGCAGGGCTGTAGACCTTGCACTGCTGGCATGGACAGGTAGGATTTCCAAGAACCCAAACACCCAGTCAAACACACTGCTGGAGAGCTGTCCTCATGTGTGCCATGTTCAGGCCACTCTCAATTCATGCTTCAGGACTCTGCTGTTTTCCTGTATGATAAAGATCTTCCACAGCTCACAGAGATTATTTTTCCCCTCCCATCTTTTTTTTTTTTTTTTTTTTAGCAGTAGGCTGTTGCTAGTTCTTCTGCTCCAGAGGAGGGGATGTAGCTGTGGTTGGAGGCAATCAGTGCTGTTCCAGTATTTCCTGGGGAGGTGGTTTCGACACGTTGCTTAGGGATAGGTCTGAACATATTCCTGATAGCCCCACGTACTCAGATGGATGTTCTTGACTGGCAATGGAAAGTTTTAAAGCCTCTGCAGTAGCCCCTCTGGATCTGTACTGTTTTCCAAAGCAAAGCTTGCCATGCAGGATGAAGCACAAATGCATCTCTTGAAAGAGAACTGGAACAAAATTAAACCCCTCTTAAGATTCACAGAGATTTCTGCACTGTTACCTCATCTCCATGCGTACTCAGATGGATGTTCTTGACTGGCAATGGAAAGTTTTAAAGCCTCTGCAGTAGCCCCTCTGGATCTGTACTGTTTTCCAAAGCAAAGCTTGCCATGCAGGATGAAGCACAAATGCATCTCTTGAAAGAGAACTGGAACAAAATTAAACCCCTCTTAAGATTCACAGAGATTTCTGCACTGTTACCTCATCTCCATGGTTTTGTTGTACTTAAGATTCACAGGGTTTTCTGCACTGTTACCTCATCTCCATGTTTTAGTTTTGTTGTTTATTCTCTGGGTTGTTAAGGTTACTAACAATTTATAAGTAAGTTGGTGTTTCATTGGAAGTGCTTTGTGAATTTTAGGTGCTTTTTCACTTTTAATATCCATATCTTTTACTTGCTCCCAAGCCAGTCTGAAGTTATACGGTGTCTGTATTAAATTAATGTTTGACTTTGCAGTCTGTGTGCTGTACAATCCAGCACCTCCTCCATTTGGAGTGAGTAAATATGTGAGTGTCACGTTGCCCTTGAAACCTGTGCTCTGTGACAAAGGTTGCATGCTGAGAAGAGACTGAAATCCCAAGTTTTCCTGGGTCTCAGTCCCTCCTGTCAGCTGTGTGTTAATCAGAAACCCACCCCCAGTGATCTATGAAAGTGTGGTGTGATGAACTTTGGAACAGGTGACACAGGGGCAGACTTGGCCTCCTGAAAAGCATTCACCTCTCCCTGAGCCCTCGGCAGTGAAAACCTCATGTCTGAGACAGGAAAACGTGTGAATGACACTGAGTTTTCACAAGGTGGTAGCTATACAGAGCTATGTAGGGAGGACTTTTTTATTATTGTTGCTTGTGCAACAATGAAAAAAAAAGTTTGGTTTCTGTTGCATTATATCAGCTTATCTACAAGGGCAGATTTAGTGGGAGGACCCATCAAATTTTCCACTGCTCTTTTTGCCCAGGGTGACATGATACAGCTTCAGATGTGCCGTAGTAGAGCTATCATTCTTCTGGGCTAGCTACACCTGGCGTGACATGATACAGCTTCAGATGTGCTGTAGTAGAGCCATCATTCTTCTGGGCTAGCTACACCTGGCAACTACTGCTAATAACTGAGTTTCTCTGAAGTCCTTTGGCCTCAGGGGTTCAATATTATACACAATTTTACTCTCTTAGGCCTGTACCAGGCTAACATAATTTGTAGAAGTATTAGCACTATGGAAAAGTGAGTATTTGTACAACCTTCCTATAATAGGCAGTGACCTTGTCTACGCTGCCAGGCAAACTAAATTTGAGCTGGCTCCATAACCCAAGTACCAGTGTGCCACTCTGCCACTTCCACATCTCACCACTGCAGCCTCAGTTTTCAACATTGTCAAGGACTAGACCATGACGTGCAACGCAGCAGCGATACAAACTGTATCTGATGCAGGTGAGAGGGCAGCTCTCCTTCAGAGTTTTCTGTTGAAATGCTTCCCCAACCAGGAAACACCATGCTGGCAAAAACAGAGCTTTTCACAGAAACATGGTCTCTTCCACACAGGGTTTGTTGGGAATATCTGAGAGATTTTGAATTGAGTCCTTATCCAAGCAGGAGAAAGAAACAGCTTGACTGGACCTCCTCCTTTGCCCACCTCTCTGGTAGGTGCCCAGGTGGGGACAACCTATCCCTGTGCAAGGCTGTACAAGATCCAGACAGCAAACACATCACATGGATGTGGTCATTGTAGATTTTCTTCTGAAACATGTGCATCAAAATACATGCTGTTTAAGACAGGGATCTTAGATTTGACAAAATGAATCATTCTTCCCTAAACCAGGACTGAAAAGTTGTGACAGACAACAGTATGACTAAACCAGGACACACAACATAGCCTAGGTTTTCCCCTCCATGAGCAAACATCTGTGTTCCAGATCCAGAAAGCATATCCCATGTTGGGAGCAGCCACTGAGTCCCACTGCTTCTCAAGCTTAGCAGCCACGTTTCCTCCTTGGGGACTGCCAGCAGCACCTTGTCAGCGCCACGCACGGTTGCCAGCTCGTTTCATCTGCCCTCTGCTTGTAATTGTTAACTTGATGGGAATAGGAAAGCTCTGGTTAGCACAGGTAGAGCTTTAACTCTGAGGCACTCTTGAGAAATCAAGACATAGAACCAGAGCCTCTACCTGCAAGGTAAAACATCGCAGATTTTCCTCAGCCATTTCTTTCTGCTGTCTTCATGTTTGGGCTCACTTTGCGTTATTTCATCAGGCAGTTTTAGGTCTTTTTGTTGTCATTTTGAAGTTTGAGCTGTCATGTGAATGACTGCTCTCTTATGCCAAAGATTTGCTTGGAAATTTATGTACTCCCACAAATTAAGCATTCCCTCTCAGCGAGGCACGCCTAGGCTTGCACGCAGCCTTAGAACAATACCAAGAAAGGTTATCATGACTTACCTGCCACGAATTATCTATTAATAGCACCGTTTATGAACCTTTTTTTCCCCTTCATGGCATGCTTTCCCTAGGTCCCCCTTTCAGCAGATTTCCCTTTTTTTTGTGTGCTTTGTTTTCCCTGTGGAAGACAGGGCAGGTAGAAGAGGGGCAACCTTTTCAGCACTGGCTCTGCCCTGCCAGCCCCAGCGCTGCCTTCCCCCACGGGGTGTTTGCAGGGAGGGTGGGACACAGCTTGCTCACAGCCTGGTAAAACATTGACCAGCTCGGGCAGCCGAGGCCGTGGAAGTGCAGGGCTGCCCAGAGAGGCAGGCAGCAGGAGCCCAGCAGCAGCCAGCACCCGCGGGAACACACCAGCTTCTCCCCAGGTACCATTTCCCACTTTCATTTTCCCAACTTTGAAAGGCAGAAGGGCAATGGTGCAGGGTTATAAGGTTTGCCAAAGATTCTCTGCCTGGAAATCAGAAGGGCACTTAACGTTGTTATTTTGTAGTTTGCTTTTGTCAATGGTAGTTGACTGCACGGTGTCATCTCAGGCGTGTGTTGATTAACCCACGCTTGATGTCGTTCAGATTTTGTTGTATCTTCATACAAACAAAATTAGTGCATAGTTTTATTTGAAAACTTCATGGTCTTCTAATAAAACTCAAACCAGCTGGCTTCTGCTCATCTTTTAGCTGAAGAGTAAGAACAGGAATCAGAGATTCTAATGAAAATGTCTAATCCATTCCTTGCAACAAGGATGTGGGTAGTGACTCATGCTGAAAAATACTTGGTGATTTTTTTGAATGAGATTTGCAAAAATAGGAAAAGTGACTAAGTTTTTCAAGATTTTTTCCATGTTCCAAGACAGCAGACACAGAAAAAATACCAGGATTTAAGTTCCTAGTGTGCACATGCCACTCAGAGCGGTGAAGGTGAATAGATTCGAATAACTGTTTTAATTTTGCTCAGTGACCGAAAGTTTCTACCACCCACTGGAAACTGACTCATTCATGCAGGAACCATCCTCCATGTGTGCTTTGCTGATCTGGATGTGGTTTTATGTATGTACATATGGTGACTCCCCAAAAATGACCTTATACATCTCAGGTAACTGTCAAATAATCTTGAAGAGGACTCAGTGTCAAGTGAGTGAGATTTAGCCAGTATTTATGATTTATTGTCAGTAAGTTTTGTGTACAAAACAAAATGCAAGATAGAGGTTTTAATAGAAAAATAATCTGTTGATTTCAGTTTATCAGAGTTTGGCTGTAGCTGTGCTTGCTTCTTGATTCAGTTCTCCCTGATGGGACAGAGATATTTTTGATGTGTTTGCTAACTGGACTTGCACATGACATGATATTTATGCTCAGTAAATGCTCAGTGGTGTTAGGTGGTAGTGAATTGTGGTAACACATTTACTTTCTTAAAAGTAGTATAAGTGTGGCTGCAGCTCTTAGCAGTATTAAAACTCCTACAGCAAAGAGCAAGGAAAAATTACTAGAGAACAAAGTAACTGGATTCCCACAAGTACCTTCTTTAAAGGATTGAAATATGATTCAAGCAAAAATTTTGTTAAAGCCTGCACCGTAGTATCAGTCTGTTGGTGAATTTGTAGGGGTAAAGCATGACTATGATTAAAGCCTGTGATTTTCATGTGTGCTGTAGTGATGTGTGGTTCTTGCCTTCTCCTCCCAGGAATGGTGGTTCCAGTATTTGGCAGTAAATTGTACTGATGCAGAAATTTCTTTTGCAGTAGCTAAAAAAAAGTGGTCAAATCTTATCTCAGAGTTCACAGACACTGAATTTCAAAAAATATCTAAAATGAAAGACAGTGCTGACGATGTTATCTTGTCCGTTTTCATACATTGATAGGGTTCTAGCTGGTGACTATAAGGGAGATTATGTGACTTAAATAGAAGGGATAGGACTGTTGACAAAATCTGTTCAGTCTTTGAGTCCTGTTTGCACTACAGAGGACTTCTTCCAGAGCAACACCGACCGCTTTCTGTCTCTGAATCAAGGAGTCAAGGGAAAACATCATCAGACAGACATGTTTCAGGGCAAGGGGGGCATAACCATCTGTAAATTACAACCAGATTTTTCAGTAAATCATAACATATTAATGCATGCTAAAATGAAGCAAACTGTTTTCATCCCCTGTGCTTGGTTTTCGGCACAGCTGTTTACCAAGTTTCAGTTGGTTAAACCTGTGTACACAGACTGAGAGGAGCAGGGATCACGAGGACAGCCTGGTCTGCAAAATCTTTTTTTCTGTGTATATGAAGTGGGAAAGACTGAGAATAATGCTTATCCTGGGCTCGTTACAGAATTGCTAGTGAAAAAGATGTCTCTCTTCACCTTAAAAGTCACTCCCTGTGACAGACATTAATGCTAGACCTGTATGAAATAAAATGTCCTGGATCCCACGAAGATGTTATAGTGACATTTCTTTAAAATTTCCAATTTATATTTGAACCAGAAATGACCATGTTAAAGGGACATATTAAAATGGGAATAATCTCTTCAAATACTTTGGAAGGGAGAGATGCTGTCAATAGAGATGCTGAATATTTGGATGGCAAAAAAAGAAATCTATGCCAAACAAAAGCCCTCGTACAACCAGGTTTACAGAAGCTCCACTGTCTCCTCCCTGGATAGGAAGATTTTCCTGGCTTGCCCATGCGTGCCAGGGCCCCACATGGTGAGCAGAGGCAGCAGTAACCTGCTGTCCATGGGTGGGTGACAGGGCTGTCACTAGGAGGGTGCCAGGCCATGCATGCAGTGACCTCCTGCACTTGAGTGCTCATTCCAGTGGCTCACATTTGTTTACTGTACTTGTTTGTGTAGTAGCTATCACACCATGGCTGAGATGTTGCAGTTGCTTTCCTTGATTCCCCATTATGAAGATGTTGACAACAAATCACCTATTTGGGATTTGCTGTGCTGGACCTCTTTGTTTAAGAACATA
Source organism: Acanthisitta chloris (assembly GCF_000695815.1). NCBI lineage: Eukaryota > Metazoa > Chordata > Aves > Passeriformes > Acanthisittidae > Acanthisitta > Acanthisitta chloris. Next base: position 38,498 of record NW_008658960.1, read on the forward strand.
CCCCGAGTGAGAATTTTGTAGTCATTATTCTTTACCCCTGATACAGCAGCCACATGGATAAGGCCATTGCAGATGCTTTAGGCTTGAGGTAGAAGAGCAAGCAGCTCTGCAGTCTCTGGCAGAAGTCTTGTTCCTTCTATGAAGATGCAACTCCCAGCTTTTTTCTCTAAATACTGCAAAATCTTTTCTATAGATGTCCACTTGTATATCACCCACATGACCAGAATAGCTCCTCTCTGTTACTTTGGGAGCAGTTTAAAACATTGGCATTTAAGTAGTTTATTTTCTTAAGGCAGAAGTGTGCGTTTTACTGGGGGATTTTTTGTCTTTTATAGGAGTAAGAGTTTTCTGAGGGAAACTATTTACCCTTTCAGAGCCAGTTGCAGAGGCATAGTTTTGTTACAATAAGCTGATTTTCCTCTATTCTGTTGCAGTGAATGAAACTATCAGGTAAAATGCAGACTTTAAAGACAAGCAAACTTACTCTTGCACATTTCCTGC
>NW_008658960.1:39021-56088 GCF_000695815.1 Acanthisitta chloris
CCCCCAACTTTTCAATTTTGCTAGAATAATGCAAAGTGTTAACCCATGGATTACAGTTTAACATGGACTATAACTTCTGCAAAATGAAGTAACTTTAATTATTTTAATTACAAAGATTACTGAGTGCTGGATACATGTATATGCAGTTCCCAATGGTGCCAGTGAGAAATGAAGGCTTTGATCTTGACTTAGTTTTTCCCTCTTTGCAATGTGTACTTTCAATGAGAATATTTCTTTATGCAGTTTGTTGCTTCTGGTAATAACTTTCAAAACTTTTGTCTCCTCAGCAGTCAGATGTTGCCCAGATCAGAGTGCAGGATGTAGTTGATGATTAAACATATCTATCCAAATGAATGGCAGCTCTGCCTTCCCCTCCCTGGTGCTGGGCCACAATGTTTCCCTTTCCTTCCAATATTTAACAACAACTGTCAATATCAAACAGTATTTGCTTACATGCTGGAAGGCAAAGTAGAAATAATAACAAACAATTTTAGCAGAAATGTTTTTATTTTAATGGCTGACTAAACAAAGGCTTACTTCTCATACCACAGTACCCTGATTCATGTGGATTTACTGCTCTTCTTCCCTACATCTCCCAGGCTATGAATGTGAAAAACAAAAGACACTGAGCAAAAGCACCACAGATTACCTCTCTTGTATCTAATGAGTATTTGGATTAAAAACAAAAAATGCATTGTTCAAACCAAAACCTTTTGGGTGTTGAATGAAGAGTCAGCCTGTACTGACTTCTCAACCCTTCTGAAGAACTGCAGAAAACAGTCATTATTCCAGTCCTCCCTACCTCCTGCTAAGGTATTATCAGACAAGGCTGTAGCACTATAGCAGAGATGTAGTTTTAAATGGTCTTCAGAAAAAATTCACATGTTGCTTGGATCTTCTTTCCTCTACCTGGTATTGTATTTATGCCTGCTAACTTTATCTTTGGCAGCTACATTGCCATTACATACTTCATACTGAAGGGGCTTCATCAGGCTATGCCTATGGGTAAATGCTATATCTGAATGTGCTATGCTGGGCCATTAAATAGACATAATGTCAAGGATGGCTCTGAATGGATTTCCATGGAAAAACAGGCTGTAGTACCAAAAGAATTTATAGGATATGCCTTTGGACCTCTACAAGTCCTTTCAGGCACCACATCTGCATGAAAATGCAGAAAGAGAGTCTGGGATTACTGCATGGAGAGCTGGTTTGGCTTGGTGGTGGGTACCATCAGTACAGATGTGTCTGGACATCAGAGGAGCTTTCTGTTTCAGAGACTTAGCACACCCAATCACAGAGCAGGGTCATCTGAGTGGAAATCAAGGACAAGAGTGCTGAGGAATAATAAAAAGGGCCTAAACAAGCCTGTCTGCTTGACAACAGGCAACAGGTTCCTCCTTTTCACAATCTGGAGATAAAGGGAATGGTCAGTACATCCAGTGGAAACCTATTTTGACAGGCTCAACAGGCTACAGTCCTCTTTCTCAAAGCCCTAATGGGTTTACACCCTGAACTAAAGTCGATGAAGACCTTCTTCATCCATTTTGTGCTGTGCAGTTGCTTCAGTGAGGCTGAAGAGAATTTCTTTCTGATCAGCCAGAATGAAAACCCTCACTGTGATTCTGTACTACCACCTTAATTACAGATAGTCCACATTAAAACTGGAGTCATGCACAGATACTGAATATGGTGCTGTCCTATTTGCTAAGTTTTTCCACTGTAGACAGTAATCTGTTTTCTGCTGCAGAATATTTTGATGTAAATGGAGAGTTAATGCTGCTGTTGTATACAAATGCTACGACTCTCACTAACTGGAATAATGTACATGTCTGTAGGTGAGCATTTTTCAGAGTGACTGCTTTCTGCACAGATATAAAGGACATGTTGTGATGAAGAATGTGTTTCTTTTTAGCTGGTTTTTAAAATGGCAGATAGAAAGGTGAGCAGCCTTCTGTAAATAAAAACAGGACACATAGAGTGCTTTCTTTTAAACTTCATGCTGACACATATCCCCTACAAAAGAAAAGAAAGATGGCATGGAAATTAAATCCGGTTAAGGCATTTCAATTTAGGTTCATTCAACACTGTAGGCTCAGCTTTGCTCTTCATTTGCATTTAAACAAGGAAGTTTCAATAACGAAATTGTTGAATTACTTGGGAGTGTCTTTAGGGCAGTGTGAAAACACAGTGAAAACTCTTCTGATTAACTGCAGTGGAGGGAGATTACAGAGACCTCTGGCTGTGTTTTGGGAGAGGCTGGTAGGGTGACCCCAGCCAGAACATGTGTCATTTTAGATGTAGTGTAATTCTGTTAATGCAGATGAGATTTAAACTGTTTTCACTTGCTTAGTGACTTTGCTGCATTGGGAGTCTTAATTAGAGCCTTGTTTAATGGAAAACTAAAGGACTAGGTTAAAAACAAGTCAAAAAGGAATTATCTCAGACATGTATAATAGTCATTCTAAATTATATCTTAGAATTTCTGATGGACTATAGCAAAACTGGTAAATTAATGCTTTCATGAATTCTTCCCTTTCTTCCCTTATGGAAATGAGAAGCCCTCTTAAACTCCTTCCTGATGAAGGGAAAGGCCTCTGTGCTAGCACCTCCTAAGAGCCCTTCATGGTGCAGATCTCCATTAGCCCTAGGGATGTAGGACTCTCCAGAGACCTCACTAGACCTTGTGTCCAGAGTCCATAATTGCTCTCCTTGGCAAGTTATCAACTGCCACTTAATTTTATCACAGCACTGAACTTTGAGGCCTGATGGTTTTGTCAGAAAAAGGAAAAAGAAAAGATGGGAGGAGGAAGAGGGAATATTGTTTTTAAGAAGTCAAATTTTGACAGTGTTTTAGGAAATCAGACATTGACAGTGTTTTGGGAACAGAGTTGTGCTAACATGCCAGGCTATGGGAGATAGGATCTGTGTCTTCTCTTTTGTTTTTCTGCTTGTCCAATCCAGTTCCAGGGAGTTTGCTGTTTTGTTTAAACTCAGTTTTTCCAAAGTTGCAATTATGTGAATTACTTATAGTTAATATTATGTTAAATATTTTTAGCTGTGAGGGCAGGTTTTTTTAGACCTGAGATTAGCATATTACATTGGTGTTATTCTTTTGTGCAATAGATTTTCCTGTTTGCTTATAAAAATTTTTTGGAGTAGCAGGTTTTAGTCATATAGCTAATTTATAGTCTGTTTAAGTCTCCTGTCAGCTCTAGCAGTAAGAGATGGATAGGCTCAAATATTTTGGTTTATTTTAAGAAAATTGATGTGGGATTGAGTAAAGAGGCTGGGAGGTGGTTTTTTTTTTAAGAAAACCATCACCAGAACAAATGTATCCGTCTGGATCATCTGTTCAACTCAGCTTTCAAATAGGATTTATTTCTGATCAGCAAACATGCTCTATTTTTCATTTATTCCTCTGGCTGCTCTAGCAAAAAATAGAACAGACACAAATACTAGGAAGATGGGACCACTTCCACAGTCCTAAAAGCAAGGAAAATGTAGAGCAAAGGGTGGGAGAGCTGCAGACCAGCTCACAGTCCCAACTGTCTGGAGGGCATGAGCATGGTGGCTCCATACCCAGGTCCATGACTAGATAGGTCCAGTGGAGAGACAGCAAGGGCACACAATGCAAAAACATGATGGGTGTTGACTGGGCTGGTACTGAAGGAGGAAGCATTTAACCTTTTACAGCTTCTCAGATTACTCTATGGCAATTAAAATAACTCCCACCATGTAAAAATTCGCCATCTGATAACAGGACACTGACTCATTAAATACACCCTTGCCAAAATTGTTTCTGGAGTGTTCCAGTTTCTTGCTTGGGTCATGATGTTAGGTCAGTACTTGCTCTCAGAATCTGTGAGCCTGCTACTCATTGGTTGAACAGGTCCATAAGCAACTGTGCTAGTGGTTACCTTCTAAAAGGTTTTCTCCAAGCATTTGACTTGACTTTTAAAAATAGCCTGTTTCTTTCACACAGCCTCTCATCTCCTAAGCATGAAATCTAGCTGTGAAACATGACTTTCCCATTCACCTGCAAGCAGTGGGATGCTTTGTGTGTGAGCTGGGTGTAACAGCGTGGTGTTTCATTCCTGTTGTTTGGTGATTTAAGTCTCTTGGTGGCAGGCTGTGCCATGATGTGCCTCTGTCTCCTCTGCTTGCCTGTCTCTTCCTGGGGGAAGATTCCATTTCTCTTTGTGTAGGTGGGTGGTTTTTTTTAATTCCTTGCACTGCAAATGCCCGTGAGAGAGGGGCAGGCATGGGGATGTGTATAATATTATTTACACCTCCCTCAAAGTTATCCAATGCAAGTTTCTTCACATCTATAAATGAAATGACCTTTTAGCAGTAGGCCTGCATTTCATGCAACTATTCCACTTCTGAGAAACCAGAAGGAAAACAACTTCTGCCTCACCTAAGCCCAGGGTAGGTTTTTCCTGGCAGATTTCAATAGAATCACAGAAAGTCATTTGGAGGTATGACACCAAGCACTTGCAACTTGCACCTCAGATTTTCAAATTTGTTTTGCTTACTGGACATTGTGTTTGTTGAGAGTAACTTTTGTAACCAGCACTTTTCACTAACTGTGCTGTGTTGCTTGAGAGAAAACAAAAAGTAGGTAGCAGACAGTTTATTAATTTAAACTAATATCAATTTGCTATTTATATCAGAAGCTGTGGGTGCTCTGCTAACCCCTCTGGAGCAGATTCGCCCATCACATAACATGTCCTGTGTCTTCTCTAGTGTTTATGATGACCCTCCTAGTCCTAAGGCATAATCATAATTTCTCATAGGATTTTTGTGAGCTCCTGAAGTGTAGCAGAGGGGTGTGATGAAACTGAAGGTGTGCATTTGTCTGCAGCATGGAGTCACCCAGGGTCACCTGTGAGTGCAGGATCCTCTTGGAAGACTCTGCTGCATCAGCCTAAGCAACCACACCTGGCACTAGGTAATCCATTTTGTCTGTCCCTGGAGCTATATTTGGACTTTGTTCAGGAAGAATAGGTTGATTCTCTCTAAAAGAGGACCCAAAAGCATGCATTGGTGTGGTGTGGATGCTCAGCAGTCCAGGACAGAGAATGACCTGGAGAACTAAGCTATCACAAGGTGCAGAGGGCATTGGACTGCCCTGAGCTGCTCCAGGGACCAAAGCAGGAAGAGATTTTCATGGGAATGGACAGGACACATGTACCCTCCCTACTCTCTCACAGGTCAGCTGGAGGTGCAGCACGGGCAGTGCTTCCTCCACCAGGAGTCTCCTCCTTCTCCCTCTAGGAGTAAATGTTCTCCTCCTTCAAAAGGGAGAATCTGCAGCTCCTCCTCAAGAGACAATAGCTAAGTAGATGTTATGTGCTTGTATTATGGCTTGTTGAGATTTTTTCTTTAAACAATAAACAGTTTTGGTGAAGAGCACACATTATTAGAATGAAAAGTGTTAAGAATTCACAGTTTCAGTTGAGTTTTCATGTGCTGGTTCTGGGCCAAATCAAGAGAAAGAACTGCTCTGAAGCAGCCAGAAGAGCTGTGAGTTATGAGACCCCAGCAGCAACCTGTGCCTCAGCTACAAGTGGGGCTCTTGTGTGCCACTCTGCACTGACCTGCAGCATATTCCTTTTCCCCAAGCCACATCTCCAGCTGGTGGTTCCTCTTCCTGACCTAAGAACTGACACAAAGGTTTTAAAACATTGTGCTTCCAGCTTAACAGGCACTTAGAGAAACTCCTAACAGGTAGTGATGGGTTCCCTTTGCTCCTATTATAAATTTTCCCTGCTTTCAGACTGTTTCTTATTTTCTTTGCTAAACCCAGCTTAAATGTGTAATTACATTCATTCTGGCTGTTCAGTTGAGGAAGTGTTGGCTTCCCTGTTCTGATGAGAAACAAGAGGATTGTTTGATATTAAACAATACATTGTTTTGCTGCTTTTGCTGCTTTTGAGTGTAAGGACATCAGAAACAAAGGCCTATAATGGGATAATAAATAAACTGGGTTTTCCCTTTGCTGAAATAAAGGCACAGTAGTGTGCAGTACATCAGCTGTCAGGGGGTTCCAAACCACCAGGCAGACAACTAGTGGGATTGTTCCCTTATGCATCCTTATTAAAAGACATTCTCTACTCTTAGCTTTCTACCTGTCCTAGGTGTTTCTTCCTTGTTTCATTAGGTCAGCTCTTCCTGAATATATCTCTTGTGTTACTATTGCCTTAAAATTAGGCACTGTTACGAAGAGCAACTGGAAGTTGGAAAAAGATAGGAGAAAACCAATTTCTCCTTCAAACTATTCCTTCTGTGCACTGTCCTCGTTCTAGAGAAGGTGGGAAGGAAGGAAAGACTCTCTCTCTGGAGACAACACTTCTATGAATGAACTGAAAATAGCAGATTTTCCATACGTGTCCTCCCATTTCATGAGTGCAAAAATCCACTTTTTTTCTCTCTCTGCTGTAGGCCACTCTTTTAGATGTTTCCATTATTTATTCTGAGACATTCCAGTAAGTCTACATTTGTGTCTGTAGTATACTTAAGGAAGCCTAAGTTGAGTGTTTTTGAAGACAGAAGGACCATTTTAGATCAAGGTTAATAAAAAAATGTTACATACTTAATGAAATGGAAGTGCAGCACGGTCTCAGAAAATTGATTTTTACTCAGGGTTAGAATGTAACTGCCTACTTATTGTGCAATTTCAATAAGGTTTCTGTGGCTTGAGCAATAAGGTGATTAAAGTTTGTATCTGAAAGACGGAACTGTTTTTTATATGGTCCTGTTTTAAGACATGGGTGTTTAAAGTCAGACCTCCCCAGGCCAGTATCTAGGCACCCATGCAGTCTTCAAAGGCTCTTGAACATGCTTAGTTCCTACTTATCTCAGTGTGACTTTGACAGACAAGGACTGGAGGATTTAAGATCATTATAGCTGGCTGATCTATGAATAACACAACTTATTAAGTCTGCTTTTCTACAATATCGCCATAGGAATGCAGAGCAATTCCAACTCCAACCCTTGTCCCCAGCTCCTCCCATCCTCCCAACCTTTGCACTTCTCCCATCCTCCTCTCTTCACCCCTGTCCTGTGTGGCTGTTGGGCACTGCAGGTGCCCTCACCCACTGGTTGTACAGCCCTGCTGGCCACTGCTTCTCAGGGTGGGGGAAGAGCTCAGCTCTGCCTGCCTGTCCCTCAGCTGTGTGCAGATGTAATCTCTGAGTTAGCCCTGGCTTTCCCAAGGCTGCATGAGACTGAGATCTCTCTCCACTCACAAGTGGCTTGGCTGCAGCTGACCCACAGGTCCATGAGTGGGCATATGGAGATGAAAGACTGGCAGATACAGCATGAGTTCATAGGCCCTGGCAGGGCAGGACGTGGGACCATTTTTAGGAAACCAGGATGGGAACGCCGCACATTCAGCAAAACCAGGAAGAGCATGCAAGTGTTAGGATGTGCAAACAGGGAAATTAACTTAGGCAAAGACAACGAGTCTATTTATTGCCTGTTTGCTCTGTTACAGCAGCAAATGTTGTTTGTCTTCTGTGCCAAAATGCCCTCCCTTTCCAAATTTTACAGTAGTTTCTCTTGGTGAGCCTTGAGCGTCGCAGCAGCTTTACTGCTGCAGCACCTGCTGTAAGCTGGAGTGGCTTTAGCCATTTAACCATGAGCCACTGCTGGACTTTGTTCTCTTCGACATGCTAACCTTTGGCCAGGAGAGAAGCTGGTTGCTCTTGGTGAAACACGGTCACAGTGTACCCAGGGAGGAACCTTTTGTAAAGTGCCCTTTAATCGGCTCCAGGCGTCGTTAGGGGTTGTAATGATTTAGGTTCCCTTGATAGGTTCAGTAAAAGGGCATCTGAAAGCACAAGGTCTGTCCTGCTGCTTCGTGACCTACAAAGTGCCTGGCTGAGGTCTCAGAGTGGACAGTTGGGTGCTGGGGACACAACGCTGACAGTGGCATCGGGCGTGCGACGGCTTAGCGGGGCACGAGCCAACTTCTGCCAGCTGCCTGAGGTTAGTAACTATAACCTGTGGGTTAGTAACCTTACCCTGTGGCACTATTATGGTCAAGGTTATGTTTCCTATGATATTTAGAAGGGGTGCAGGCTGTGTCAGAGGGAACCTGGTCAGTGAGACACCTGTTTCAGCCTCCTGGGAAGGAGTAGATGCCCTAAAACGCAATGTGAGTGTTCATAGAGGAGGTGGTTATGGCAAATCCCTTTTCAGAGAAATCTATTGTCTTAGTCATGAAATGCAGGAGACTTGTCTTATGCTTTAGGGGGGAAAGTTGTTTCTTGTGTGAAGCTGACTATGTTCTAAGCATGGCTGAGTGTCCTTGTTAGAAACAGGCAGTCATTGCGGAGACTCCTGTTCTTCCAGGTTGCAAGTGTCCTCCTGCACTGCAGAGGTGTACATGGCATGTACAGCAACCCTCACACTGTACTACACAATTACTCTTTTAACATTATGTTTAATCCTCTAAGGTGATCAATAACAAACCAAAAGTAAATTTTTCAAGTGTATAAAATGGTCTTTTCAGGAACAAATGCACAAAATCAAGATAATACATTTTTTTCCTCTCTGAAATGACATTGCTCAGTGACTGCATAAAGAAAATTTCTTATGTTGCCATGATCAATGTACTTAGGAAATTATGTGCAAGGCAATTTTAATCCACTTTGGTTTCATTTTTAGCAATAGTTGTTCCCAAAAGAATTGAAAGTTTCTGAAGTCTAAAGCCTTAGTATAAGCTTATGTTACGCTTCTGTTTCTGCACTGTGCAAGTGGCTTGGTATAGGCATAGTTCTAGGGCTTGCCTGGGCTGTAGATAACGTTTGGTATAATAACAGGCAAATCCATCCTGTTTCCCCCACTGCAGAAGCACATCTTACACTGGCAGCATAGCTTAATTCACCCCACACCAGAGTGGGACGCAGTGGCTCGGGAGCAGCATGCCTACAGCTGGTTTCTGGTACAATGTTGGCTACTGAGAAGAAAGCTCAGCTGAAGGCAGGTTTGCAGCCCAAGTCCTGCCTGCCTATAGCAAAGATCAGCAGTGGAGAGGAGCAGACAGGATGCAGACCTCGGCAGAGGAGGGGCCAGAATGGGCGAATCCACGCTGGATTGTGGGGATGAAGTCCACTGTGCCAAGGCATGGCAATGGGCCAAGAGGTGTGACCCTTCTCCTGACTCATGGCAGCACCCACCACCAACAGGTGACTCAGCCACAGCAGCTTTTTCTGTGAAAAATCCCATCACAGGTGTCCTGACAAGCATAGGGCTGATAAAAACCTTAGTCTCTTTACACAGACTTCTCTGGTAATGATGTCTTTGTTGTGTATGGTAGTTCAGACTCTACCAACACTATCAAAAGTTGCCTTTTCTAATCTTGTCAGTAAATCAGTGTTCTGAGAAATGGAAGTTGTGAACATGTAATAAAATGTAATGTAAGAGACACCAGTTAATGGATACTGTTAACTCCCCAGAAGACCATTCAGTCTCCTGCAGTCTAAATTTTTCCTTCATGTTACTGAGAGGCAGAAAAATAAGTTTGTCTTCCCAAAGGAAATTGTCAGTTCCCTTATCTGGTAACCTCTTTTTACACGCAATTTCCAAGTGATGCTTATTGTCTTATTTTCAATAAGACTTTCAGAGCTAAAATAGAAAAGCTTATGCCACAACCAGAGATGATGCCTGTTGGCTGGAGGAAAAGTACCATAACCAGGGATGATGCCTGTTGGCTGGAGGAAAAGCTCTTCCCTTAATATGCTTATATTCTACTGTGAACTGTAAAATGGTGGAGCAGTTGCTGGAAGAGAAGAAACAAGGATTATGTGTGCTAACCGTGCTCATTTTCATACCCCAATTCTTGAAGCCTCCTATAAATATAAGTCTGGAGGTCTTAATCCTCCTTCTTGTGAACATGTATCACAAAACCCTGCGGTGTCCTCCTTTGCACAAAGGCCTTAGAGGGAACCAATGAGAATATTTGCCAGGAACACTTTAATTATCAAAATTGGTTGGTACATGGTTTGCTTGTGCTGGCTGGATATCCCTGCTAGCCACCAGAGGTGGCCCCAGTGCTTTTCAGTGACCTGTGGAGCTCACACTGTCATGCTGTGTCTCTCCCTCCTCAACTCCTCCAGGGCCTCCAGCCTCTCAATACCTACACCACTAAAATTCACCAGCTGCATACAAACTTATAAAGAGCAGTGGTTTGCTATTCTACCCTGTGATCTCTCTGGATGGTTAGTGAGCAACTGAGCTCCAGGGCAGGAGCTGTGCTGTGAAACTAGATTCAGCAGGTTTCAAAAGAAATCTTTCTCCTGTTTTCTCATGAATTTGCTCAGTGCTGGTGACCTGACAAATTCTTTAAGCCAGCAATGCTGGCAGAGGGACAGGTCCCACCCTCTTTTCCCATCTGCCAGCACAGGTGCTCAGGTGGTGTGTGTGCATGGTGCAACCACACAAACACTTGTGGCAGCACTGGTGGAGGCTGCACAGAGTGGCTGCAGGAAGGATGGGGCAGGACACTACTCTGGCAGCAGCAGATTGACATGTTTGTGAGACTGTGATGTGAAACAGTGGTCTTGAGCAGCCACATCAGGCTAGCAAGGGCAAAACCTTTTTCCCATACAGTGTTTTATTTATCCTAGGACTGAAAAGCCATAATTGCATTAACGTCCTTTGTAAGATATGTTTATCCAGAGCCCACCCCATATTTATTTTAATAGAAAGCAAACATGCCACAGAAATATAATGACTATGGCTATATACAAAAAGCATTTGGGTTTTGCTGCTTTCCTTTTTTTTTTATATGCTAATTAAAATCTACTACATGCCATGGGTTTATTCAATATCTTTCTTCTTACATTTTGGAACCTAAAACCTGCTTTCAGGTTTAAATGAAAGGATAAAATTGCACATGGGGAATCTGAGCATACTCTTTAGGGTGCTCCTCTGTGCTGACTTTCATTGCAGAATGGCAATAAAGTACTTGCTAAAAATAATAGAAAAGCTTTGCCTAGTGACCATAAAGGTTGTCAGAGCGACTCTCACTGCCCATGAACCAGAGAAGCCTAAGACTAAAAAACAAAAGGAGAAAGCCCAAGATGTCCTTGGCCAAATTTCTCTCTGTTGGGACTCCACCTTCAGGGCTGTGAGTTTGTCATCTACATGGTGGGATGGGGGATGTGGCTAACTGGCTGAGCAGATGGGAAGTCCACTTTTGAAAAGGCATTCACTGGGAAATCTCTGTCATGTGGCAAGATAAAGGTCAAAGCACTGACATAGGTTGTACATAGGAAGGGTTTGGTGTGAGACAACTTGGAAAGCTGTTGTTTCCAGATGTTCACCTGGGTGCCTAAATACCTCTGAAAATCTCTTGAGACTCTATAGTAAAGCTGGTTTGAGACATATAATTATATGTGTGTTTGTTGTATATTATCCTGCTGACAAAACCAGAAGTGTTTTGGTATCTGTTATAAACACTATGTTCTTTGAAGGCTCTCCCTTGGTTTTGCTCTGCAAGAACTTAGGAAAGTCAAGAAGTGACAAATTCTGCTGTATTAACTCACGTGGTGTAAGAACAGGTGTAAAATAACATGTTATTAATTTAAATAATGTGGTGTTGTCCGTTTAAACATTCAAATAGGCAATAAAACAGTTCTGTAAACATGTGGGAACCCGTTCCACCGAACACAAAGTGGTTTTGTTAAAAAGAGAAGGAAATGAAAGAAAAGGAAAAAAAATGCTGTCTGTTACATGATGAGATCCTAATTTTTGTGGCTGTATTGTGGCTGAGAACAGGTTTACGTGTGCATATACTGATAAACTTTGAAGACTTTCTGAGACTGAGAGTGGAATCCCACTACAGGAAAGAATAAAAGGAAACAGAAGGTTCATGGCAAACATGGGCATGGACTGGTCCAGACTGATCCCTTTCACATCTCTTAGGATTTGGTCCCTGCTTCACTGTCAATAATCAAAAAGAGGAAACAACTGGATATTTATGGTATTATTGCAACAGAGGGTGAGGTTTCATCATTGTAGTCAAACTGTACTTTAGGAGAGGAGTTGTGTTTATATCTTTACACCAGAGCAGTGGATGCTGTATGAGGAGAGGAGCATGTGGCTTATGTGGAATCTTTTCACCCTGCTGCTTAGATGGCTCTGCCCTTAACACTTTTCCACTCTGCCTTCAGTGTATCCCTCTCATGACGACACAGTCATCATGAAGAGGTAAAGAGTTGTGCAATGATTATTAACACAGGTGTTTGAAGTCAAAGGAAAGTAGGTGCCTGACATCAGGGAAAGCTGGGAAACACACTTGCAGAATTCTGCCCAACCTTCTTGAGTTCCTTCCAAAAGTACAGCCTGCAGGACAAAGGAATGTATTTTTAGGTTCTGCCGCTGGAGATGCTAACACCTCCGAATGCTCTGCACCAGCTTGATCTGCTGATCTTCATTGCTTTAAACAATAATGGGAAAATAGCTTGGAAACTAACAACAAGCTGCAGCTTAAAGTGAAAGTACAAAATGAAAGCCAAGGGTTTGAGTGGCATCCCTACATGAACCCGATAGACATAGTATATTGAAGAGCCTCCTAAAAATCAGCCCATCAGCTCACTAGCATCAGTGCTTTTTCCTTCCACTTATACCAGAATAGTCTTCTCTGGGCAATCAAGTACACACACAATTGTGCCTGATAGGATCCACTGTACAATGCTTATGGTTTAAAGTTTAGTTTGTTTTCCAACAGAAAAATGCAAAGTAATGAAGGATACTGACTTTTAAAAATCAATTATCTGACAGAGTTTTGCAAATTTGTACCTACTAAAGTTTTTATACTCACTTCCCTATAGACATCTGTGGGATTGAGGCATGATCTGATTTTGGCAGCACATCCTAGATTTTATCTCCAGTTTTGAGACTGATTCCTTCCGTAGTCTTGGGCAAACCTCTTACATTTCCATGTTGTGGTTTCCCTGCTTGCAGGGCAGTGCTTGTTTCTCTGCAGTTCTTGTAGCTAATGGGTTAACATTTGCAGAGGGGAATTCTGAAGATGAAAGACTTGCAGAGTAGACTTGGGCTGCAGGCACTTTGGGACCAGGATCCGGGCTGCAGGTGTGTTTGTACAGTGCCTAACACACCACAGCCACAGTATGGTGGATAAACAAGTATAAAAGCCAGAACAGAATGATTGCAATCACCCGTTGGTTTGCAGTGTGAGTAGAACAGCTCTCCTTCCTGTTCACCCTCAGAAACCACCACAAAGATGCTTCTTTTGACAGTGTTTGTCATCCTCCACTTTTCTCTCTCAAACTCGGAGCCTTCTAATGTTAGAGCTCTGATCTCTACACCCGCTGACTCCCCTACTCCTCTTGCCTATTGACCAACCTCTGACTTGGCAATATAAAGCTGTCTCTTAAGTTTTACATGCCCAGACTAAAGCACTCAGAGAACAAGAATAAAATATTACGTAGGACCATCTGATACAAACTGACAGTGCTCTGCAGAATCCACTCCTGTTCATGGTTTGTCATTGAGAAGTTAAGACACTTCTCCTTGCACATGGGGATGCCCTGAGGTTGTTGCCTGTGTACTGCTTGGATGTTGGTTTGGACCAAGATTTACTTTTGGAAAAAAAAAAAAAAAGAGAAAGAAGAATAGAATGGCTATGCCAGTTAAAAAAAAATAGGAAAGGACTGAAACCTGTAGTTGTTTTTCTTCTGTAATATGCTGTCTGCTTTTCACTTTCTTCAGGCAATGTCCTTTCTCAGAAATTAGCCATGTCCCAAGGCATGTCCTGCTCCTTTTTATCCCACTGGCTGCCTGTGTGCACTGCTTGCCGACCAGGCAAATCCATCTCCCAAAGAGTGTTTCGGAGCGGTTCCTCCTCTTGGCTGCTTGAGAAGGTGTGTTGTTTGCTTTGCCTAAGTGCTCCTGGGGCCTAATGCTCCGTTGTTATGTACAGACCATTTCTGCTGTCATGAATCATGTTTTACCACCCCTGTGCTTTTACTTCTGCACCAGGTGCTTTTTTTTTTCTTTCGAGCAAACACATTGGAGTTTCCGTGTTTACCACTGAAACGGTGCACGTCAGGTAGAAGGCACAGGCTGAGTTATTCCTACTGTCCCACTGCTGACATGATTAGTAAATCTACCTCTCACTCCAGGAGCTGCAGACCCTTTGCTGTTCTTACAAGCAAAGGTAAATTGATTCGGTGCAGCCTGAAATAATTTTGCCAGACGTGTATAAAGAAAAAAATATTTCTCTGAAAAAGCCTCATGCCATCAAGCAAAATATGCCCTTTTCTTATCTTATCTGTTGTGAGTAACCCAAGCTATTTGCACAACGCCTTGTGCTAGGAAGGAGTTGTTTGTACATGTTTCACCCTCTTTTTTCCAAGTTTTGAATTTTGAATGAAATCTTTCTCTTCAAATTCCTCCTACCTGTGAAAACGTTACGGTTTCTCTTTCCTGTGCTGCCCTGAAGGTTGGAACCAGCCCTCCTTCCAAAGATCCCTTCGTTGCAGATGGTTTTCTATTAATCTTCAAACCACTTTGGAGAACTCTCTGCGTCTGGCAGCACTCACATCCCTTCTCCCTGCCGTCCCACCCACTTAGCCTCAGCCTAAGAGCCCTTAACAAATGACTCCCAAGGAATTTAAATGGCTAACGCTCGCTGGCCAATAAAGAGATGCATAAACTGTATAACCAGGTTACACAGCTCTTGCCATTGGGAAGAAAGGTTGCTCGGGCAGAGGTGTGAGTCCTCTTAACCTGTTGTTTCTCGATCGCAGGACCAGAGAGGTAAGGGAAATCCTGTTTACTCTGTAGGCCTTTTTATCTGAATTTCATTTATCAGGGAGTTGAGACCGAAAGTATGTCATCATCGAGGTATCGGTTTTGCATTTTGCCTTCCTTTAGATGGTCCTAAAGAGTTGTTTGAGAAGGAAGCAATTACTTGTAAGCTTGAACTATGAAATTGCCATGTGAATATCTAAAAGAATTTGCATAGCAAATACCAAAGGAAATGTCAGAACGGTGGAAACTTAACCACTGATATTTCAGATAGAAGAAAAGAAAATCATGTTTCAGATATATGTTTTCTACTCTCTTAAATTAATGAAGTGAAAGGTAGCCCATTGCAACTGCTTGATGCTGTGTATTCAGTCTGTCTCTGCCTTTGTCGGTGTTGCTTGGTATTTTGCTCTGCTTTTTCAAGAGATTGACAGCAAAAAGATCAAATTTTAAAAGAGGGTTATCAGTTTTTAGTGCAGAATTTGGGACTTTTAGATTGAAGGTGGCTAGGAAGGTTAAGCAAGCAGAGTATATACAGGAGTATAATTAGTACAAATGAATCTATATAGCTCATTCTGCTTACTGAAAATTTGATGGCATTTTAAGAAAATTAATTTCTGATATTAGTCTATTCATATTCTACTTAAGCAGCATGTGAAATGTGTAAGGTTTATATATGACATTGAACACGTGACATTGATTTGTTCACCCTTACTTAATTATTAATTTATTGCTTTATTGGGGCCCGTCCTGATAACAACAGTGAAGTTTGAACTTAAACCTGGGGGGGGGAAGTAATTTTGTGAGTAAGGTTCAATTAAAACCAATTACAAAAATGTCTGTTCACATGTGAACCAGATGCAGCAGTTGTGGATAATGGTGTCCTATCCTGATCTAGGAGGGATTGAAGCCATGCTTCAAAATGTGTCTGTAAAGGGCTTCCTTCACCCTTTACACATCCAGGCCTCCCATGAATGACAGGCAGTGCTCAGAGCATGTGAGGGATGCCACAGCAAAATGTCACTGCCATCCCGTGCCACGCTCCAGAGCCTGACAGGCTGGGCTGCAGAAAGAGCATCTTTTTCAATCCTATTATCATAGCTGACCTCTGAAGACCTTCACACCCAATGCAGTCCACAGTGGTGCACATTGGTGTTGGCTGATGATGTTGCACCAAAGACCTTGCCAGTGTGTGAAAGAGTTGAGAGAGATTTTAATTAAATTAACACAGTTAATCTAACAGAACTACAAAACATGTGCTTTTTGCTTGTCAAGACAAGGCCACATGACAGTCTAACAAGAGCTTGTTGTAATGTTTTTGGTTTGATTATTTTTCCATAGGTTTCTTATATAGCTCTGCACTGTATAACCAAGATTAGATAATGTGTTGTATAAAAATAAAGTTAACAAAGGAGTAGCCATTTTGCTACACTTTTCAACAATTTCTATTCATCATTTCAGCTCCACTCTTTGCTGAAGAAATTATATTGAATCACATGATCCTTGCCTTCTCTCTGCAGCTTTAATTAAAAAAAAAACCCAAACCTGTTAAGGTCAACAAAATTTCAAATTATATCTGTCTCAAATCCCACTCTGTTTCTGGAGCGAACAGAAATTTAATTTCCAAACTGTAGGTATTTCCAACTGAGCTTCAATTTCAGAAGACTTAAATTGTCTTGAATCAACCCTGCACGAGAGTGGTGCCCCCTGAGAGACTTCCTGCCTTGGTTAAACATTTTTTTAAAATTTATAATATTAACCCTGGGCACGGGTAACAAGTGCTGGAAATCTCTTCCTTGTACTTGTAAACCTTGTTTCTCAATTTCAATCCAACGTTCAAAGGTCTGTACAAACTTCTTAGATCAGAGGTCAGGTGCAAATTGCTGCACTTTGCAGCTCCTTTCTGCCGATATGACAGAATTTCACAGCAAAGAGAATTGACTTCCATCCCCCTCTCCTCCACACACAGGCAGCTCCAGGCAGTTAAAAGTGTGATATGTACAAGTCAGCCATTGGTACCTGAGTTTAATTAATAACTAACTGGGTTTCAGTGGTGCAAGGTGCATATTATAAAAAGGGTCAAATGTCAGTGCACAAAGCAAAAAAAAAAAAGAAAAAAACCCCAGCCACTGACTAAGCCAAATGCTTTGAGTTTAATGTACTTGCAGCAGCGAACATTCACATCCCAACTGTGGTTTGTTTTATGCTGATTTTCATTTCTGTGACCTGAGGGGGAGGGAACATGTTGAGCCACTTTCAGCTTTCCCTGGAATCTCAGTC
>NW_008658960.1:56108-67311 GCF_000695815.1 Acanthisitta chloris
TGCAGGCTGCCTGTTGCAGTGTTCACAAGGTGAACACAAGGCTGAAAATGTTGCAATAAAAATAATGCATGAGATTAGGGCAAACTGACAACTTTGAAGCTAATTTTATTGTAATAAACTTGACTGAGTAGACTTTATATGAACAGGCAGGATGGGTTATGTTTTGCACTGGGATCTCTGGAAGAGTTAGCTGAAAAAGTTTGATCAGACCTGTTGCAGTGTTCACAAGGTGAACACAAGGCTGAAAATGTTGCAATAAAAATAATGCATGAGATTAGGGCAAACTGACAACTTTGAAGCTAATTTTATTGTAATAAACTTGACTGAGTAGACTTTATATGAACAGGCAGGATGGGTTATGTTTTGCACTGGGATCTCTGGAAGAGTTAGCTGAAAAAGTTTGATCAGAAAAGCTGAAAAGGGAACTGTAGTTTATGAACTTCTTTAGATATTCTTGGATGCACTGCAGGGTGGAACATATTGCTGTAATGTTTATGTAGACAGACAGATAGGCAGAGTGTTTTGTGTTATAACAACAAAGAAGCTCATGCATGCATATCCCAACTCCACAGAGTTCAGCAAAGCCTTTCACAGACATTTTCAATGATTATATTAAATCACTGTGTTCATATATAAGATTTTTCTTCTGAGAGGCAAGAAGTGAAATAGGCAAACATCTTATCTTCCCTGTGTAATAATTAACAGATGAGTCTAGCTGTGGTTTTGTCTGTTATAGAACATAGTTTTCCTGGTCTTTCTTATGGCAAAATCTTGCAAGTTCCTAGTCCACCCCGAATGAAATGCATCTCCCTTTCTAAGTAGAATTCTTTCCAAAGAAGTCAGTGAGGAAGACACACTTCTGTCTATCAGCATCTCTGCCTAGAACAGTATTTCATTGCATTCATGGTAAAGAAACATCATGAAGTTTCCCATCAAGTGTGGCTCATCCAGAATAGGAAAGACTTATTACATACCAAGTGACTACATTGAACTTTATTTATATGTCACAAATTTTCCTGTCTGACCATGGTAATAATAGACTTTGTTGACTAGGTTGAAATATGGGAATCTGGGGAGAAGGGAAGGCTTGTGCTTTTTCCTGATTTAGACAGCCGCTAAGAGTGATTACACAAACTGTTTTTCATCTTCTCAGCTTTCCTCAATATGTGGCTTGAGTATCTTGCAGGGTAATAACTTCAGCCTCAGCCAGTGACCAGTACTATCAAAAGAGAGCTGTATTATTTTGAATTGGACTGGGTAAAAGACAAAACTAGGGCAAACAGTACAACAAGGGTTACACATCTTGTTGGACAAAGTCCTGAATGACTTGCAGCAAAGTGCATTATAGAATGCACTTCAGAAGTGGTTTAAGGTGAGATGGCTGGTTTGGCACTGTGGTAGCATAAAACACGCAAGAAACACGTTGCATTGACAGAATTCACATTGCAGAAGTAGGTCCATGTTGGTAGGATGCTCTAGGTGTTGGTGGTGCTTTTGTGCATCAATAATTTTTTCATCAGCATAGGAAAACTGAGTGTCATCATTAGCAGAAGTGGGAATTTCATAAAATCATAGAATCTTTCAGTTGGAAAAGAACTCTAAGTTTATTAAGTCCAAACATTAACCTAACACTGCCAGTGCACCACTAAACCACATCCCTAAGTGCCACATCAACGTGTGTCTTAAATACCTCCAGAAATGGTGACTCAACCACTCCCTGGGCAACCTCTTCTAATGCTTGAGTAGCCTTTTTGATAAAGAAATTTTTCCTTTCCTGGTGCAACTTGAGGCCATTTCCTCTTGCCCTAATTTCAGCAGCTAGCCTGGGCATTTAGTAGGCTGCTCATATCCTACCCCTTAGGTACTTTACACTGTTTCTCTCTTTTTCTATAAGTACAGTATTTCTAGTGGGCAGAGAGCCACTGCTGTACACGTTCTTGTCTGAATATAGATGGGAAGTGATGCTGTGCAGCAAATGCTGTTGCATGTGCATCTCCTCGTGTCCCATGCAGCATCTCAGCCAAAAGGTTCCTCCCAGATGCCCCTGGCTGGAGAGGGACAAGTTTGACCTAATTCAGGCATGCGGATGATGAGGAGAATAAACAGTAGTTTAGCAGTTCTGGCAGCAGGATAACTTGCACAGCAGACAGACATGTCATTGTCAATGACTAGTGTTGATTTGATTTATCTCTGAGGTTACTCTCTTCCAAGCTGCTCATCACAAGGTACTCATCAAGTCTCTTGCCAGGTGATGTTCCTGCTCCTTCAGGTCTGCTGACGCAGCTCACCACTCTCTCCATAGAGTTTTGCCAAAATTATCCAGATAATGAGTCCTTTAAAACTTAGTTGTCTCCAAAACACAATCTTTCTCATTAGCAGTATTTTTGTCTGTCTCTTTTATGAATCTATGTCATCAAGATCAGGTGTACCTTCCTCCTCAGAGACTAGAAGTCAAGTGCTTATATTTCACAAGACACTATATTTTAATGTAGCTTAAATTTTGGCCTCTTCTAGCATTAATCACACATAGTGGATGTACTGAAATAGGCTTTATTAAGGTCACTAAGCCCATACTATTAGCTCTTGCCTTGTGTACAGCCCCAGCTCATGGTAGGATGTTTCATGACCACTTTACTAGGGACAAAAAAAATGCACAATTTAGGCTGGACACATTGGGAAGTGTATTTTTGAAAACTAGTTTCTTGAGAGGGATTGCTTTTCAACATGCAAAGTTTAGGTTGTATTGGTAGCCCATTTTGTAAGGCAGTAACAACAGGAGAGGAGAGCTCTCAGACCAGACACGCCTGTGTTTTTTCTTGTCAAGGTAGATTATATCTGAACTTTGTGAATGTGTTGATTGTGTCATGTGGCAATGAATAAGTTGTTAAGTGTGTATTTAGTTACATCAATTAGGACTAAATGGGCTCTATAGCTTTCTTAGGTAGTACCTCCTTACGAAACCCAGCATTATAGAGGTACACAGGGCAAAAAAAACCAAACCACATTTGATCATGAATCTTGATTCCCAATAAATTACATAGGCATAAATGCATTTTAGGTCTACAAGGAGTTTTTAATTATTCACTCTCACAAATGGTGTATGGTAGTGTCTCCAGCAAAGATGGCCATCAGCACATAGGAGCACCTTCAGCTACAATTTCCTATACTAGAAATCATCCTGCTGGTGCAATGCAGAGTTCTGGAGAACATGCCAGTTCCTGCATGGCCACTGAATTACCAGCTGGTTTCTGGTGGTCAGGGCAGGCTTTGCTCCATCCCTCCACACTGCATAATTCTGATGCTGTCTGTAGCTTTCCTAGACTATAGTCCCATCAACAAAGTCCTGCAGATAACAGAATATAAATACTTTTATTTTGACCTAAAAATGATGGTAATGACTCATTTATAAACTTAGCCAAACTTGGGGTGATAAGTACTTCAGTTGCCAACAGGTGGCCCATGTAAAGGTAGTGATTATTTCCCAGTAAAGTGTTTGTTTAACAAGCTTTGCTTTCATTCTGGGAAAGGTGAAGTTACATTTTTAGGAACAAATTGTCAAGTGAAAAATGAAACTGTTTTACTCCTCCTTAATATTCTTTATTATGTCAAATAATTCCCAGAATTAAAATGTGTGACTGTTACAGGGTAACATTTGAATCTGAAACAAACATGTTTATCAACAGTATTTTAAAGCAAGAAGCTATAAGAACTGATGCAGTTCCATGAAAGGCCTGGCTTCAAAGCAATTATGCTTTCTAAAGTATTGCCTGAGTAACAGCATCACTATTACAGCCCTCCAACTTCTTTATCTTCCCCTCTGCTTTCCATATTTTTAAATTAAAATGGCTTGGAAGCATCGCTGTGTAACACTCATGGCCCAAAACCACATGCAGTTCTGCTGCAGACCAAGGCTAGAGGTCTGGTTTCCCAATCCCAAACACATTTAGGAGCTGAACCAGGCACAATGCCTCACAATAAGTCAAAAGCAGAGGTCTTGAAAGACACTTTAGACTATCAGAGAAAGGTTTAAGAAGCAATCCTATCTGGAATCAAAAGCCAGCAAATTCTCTTGAGAAATACAGCACACTTGCTTGTCTGATGGTGTGATTAGCAAACAAGTCATACAGAGCAGTGGTGGGTACAGCTCTATGATTCCTTAAAGCCAAGGTCCTTTTGGAAGATACAGTTAACTCAGATAAGTGTTATAGGATTCAATGTGCAAATAACAATAAAATGTAATGGTCCATGTCATATACAATCACTCATATTAAATGGGCTGATGTACTTTTCCAGCTTTAAAAGTGAACAAATTAACCACTCTCAGAGTTCCAAAGTGTCTTATTTAATTGTGCTCAGAGAGGAAGCCCAGTGCCCACTGTGGTCATTAGCATGGTCACCACCTCATGTTTGTCAGTATTTCCTGCTCTTTGCCTGTGTTCAAATGCAGAATGAGGTTTCTGAGATTTGCCTTCCTCTTGCTGGCTTGTTCAGGAGTAGATGAATTAGTTGAGGAATGGCTGAGAGGGAGGAGAGGGCTCTGGAGGTGGGAACCACTGACCTCCTTTCAGTATCTTCCCTTTTCCAATCCTGTGTCACCTATTTCCTTCCTTTTCAAAGATGAGAAAAGGCTTCCTAAGGTCTTGAGGTTTTGAGGTGCTTGGTGGCATCTGTTCATGTGACTTCAGTGTCCTGTGGCAGCAGCTCTTGATGCCAGGGAGGTACATGCAGGTGATCCTCAACCACCTCCCTCAAAGAAGGGCTGTGCTTATGTCCAGGATGAGCTCCCTCTGCAGTATCAATCTTCTGGCTTGTGTGGCTCGTTCCTCTAATTTTCTGCAACCTTAGTCCCAGTTTGAAAAAAACAAACTTCCAGAACAACTACAGGAAAACAAAAGAGAGAGGTGGAATTCTGACCATAGCTAACAGCTTTTAACAAGTGTCCTCCTTCTTTCTTTGCCCAGGTTTTATCAGGCTGTGAATGAGTTTGACACCATGACTGCTGAGGACTCCACTGCAAGGATGAGCAATGATTCCACCAATGTGGCTACTACAAAAGTCCCAGAAGGTGTTGCCGGTGCACCCAACGAGGCAGCTCTGCTGGCCCTCATGGCCCGCACCGGATATAGCATGATCCAGGAGAATGGGCAACGCAAGTACGGTGGTCCTCCTCCTGGCTGGGAGGGGCTGCACCCTCCTCGTGGCTGCGAAGTCTTTGTGGGCAAAATCCCCCGTGATGTCTACGAAGACGAGCTCGTCCCCGTGTTCGAGTCTGTCGGCCGCATCTACGAAATGCGCTTGATGATGGACTTTGACGGAAAGAATCGTGGCTACGCCTTCGTGATGTACACACAGAAGCACGAGGCAAAACGCGCCGTCAGGGAGCTGAACAACTACGAAATCCGCCCCGGCAGGCTGCTGGGGGTGTGCTGCAGTGTGGACAACTGCCGGCTCTTCATCGGAGGCATTCCCAAGATGAAGAAGAGAGAGGAGATCCTGGAAGAGATCGCCAAGGTGACGGAAGGTGTGCTGGACGTCATCGTGTACGCCAGCGCCGCGGACAAGATGAAGAACAGAGGCTTCGCCTTCGTGGAGTACGAGAGCCATCGAGCAGCAGCAATGGCCAGGAGGAAGCTCATGCCAGGAAGGATCCAGCTGTGGGGACATCAAATTGCTGTTGACTGGGCAGAACCAGAGATAGATGTGGATGAAGATGTCATGGAGACTGTTAAAATCCTCTATGTGAGGAATTTAATGATTGAGACCACAGAGGACACCATTAAAAAGGTCTTTGGTCAGTTTAACCCTGGCTGTGTAGAGAGAGTGAAAAAAATACGTGATTACGCCTTCGTGCACTTTACAACCAGGGAAGATGCCATTCATGCCATGAACAACCTGAATGGTGTTGAACTGGAAGGCTCATGCCTGGAGGTTACCTTGGCCAAGCCAGTAGACAAGGAGCAATACACTCGCTACCAGAAAGCAGCAAAAGGAGGAGCTGTAGCAACGTCTGAAGTAACTCAGCAACCTAATTATGTTTACTCTTGCGATCCATACACACTAGCATATTATGGATATCCATACAATGCCTTGATTGGGCCCAACAGAGATTACTTTGTGAAAGGTTAGTAAGCACAATAAGGGGATGTGGTGGGCAGGTTTGATCTCAGGCTGATGTGACCCAAGATCTGCCTGAGCCGAAGGACAGCTGGTGCTACGCAATTTTTTCTTAAATAGTCTTTTATAGGTCTTTTTGCCTAATTACTGTTTGGTCTCACTTTATGACTATACAGAGTGTATTTATCTATAAATACTTGCTAATGTATGGGCTAGTAAGAGGGAGACATCAAATATATGGCTAAGAATGAGCTAATGGATGAAGCATGGGATGGGGAAGACAGGGATCTGGGTTTTACGAGTGCTGTACTGAGTCTGAGCATGTCTAAGGACTGCAGCTTCTGATGTCTCCTTCCAAAGAGCTAGATCCTAAGTATTAGAGATCATGACAGAGTGCTCTGGAGGTGTGGGTATGGTCACTTGGTCATCCAAAGGAAGGGATGTCAGAGAAAGCCTTAGCTAGGAGCTTTCTAGTATCATTCACCCTCTGCATTAAAATGACAGTAGTGCTGTGTCCCTTATAAAGTCATTTGAGAACTACGAGCAGAAGGAGTCACACGAGTGCAAAATAATTCTTTTATTGTATACACTTTAATTAGTTATCAGTTGCAGTCATTAAAAATTAACCAAAAATCGGTTACTTTATATTCATAAAAACCCTCGCAGCTGTAAGTGGTGTTATAATTGCAATTATCCCATACTTACAGGAGTTACAATTTCCTGAAATTTAATGTGTATTTCCATATCACAGGCAGTTTAGCATGAATATATCCTTAAAGCATCCACATAAACCAGGAAGTATTTTTAACCCTAGCTGATCAAGGATTTCAGCTTCTTCTCAATTTCCAGATTTGTACTTGCAATGAGCTATGAAGGAGTTGACTGACAGTCTAAATACTCAATTAGGCCATTGCAGAGTGCATTAATACTGCATTGTTCAAAGTACTGTCATAATACATGTGGAGTACTAAGACAAATAAAGGCAATATTTTTGGAGATGGGGTTTATTCACATTACTAATAAAACAGCAGGGAAAACAAACAACACTAGTTAAAATATATGCAGTGGTGGGGCAAAGTTGGTTAAAGGCCAGGTACAATGTTGTGCCATCTTCACAGGGTCCCATCACAGACAGCTGACAGGTTGGGTCCCCTGTGGAGGCCAGCTGACAGCAGAAGCTGCTCCTAACACACAGAAATCACCCTGAGGATTCTCTCTCTCTCTGCTGAGTGCACTGAACTTGTAACACTGGCCACAAGAGTTGCATCAGTATAAATGAGCAGCTGATATGTGCTTACAAACATCAAAAGCAAAGCAAGCATAGGCTTACTGGGTGCTTCTAAAGGCACTTCTGTTTTCCTAAGTGGGATCATTAAGACTCAGGCCATGCTAACTTCAACAGCCACATGCCTCTAGATCTGAGCCTGGGGTCATTCATGCTCTCCATTGGTCTGTCACTCTCCATTATTCACCATGGTCTTCTATGTTGTTATCATAAGCAGGCAGCATACGAGGCAGAGGGAGAGGTGCAGCTGGGAACAGAGCCCCAGGCCCCAGGGGCTCCTACCTGGGGGGATACTCCGCTGGCCGTGGCATCTACAGCAGGTACCATGAAGGCAAAGGAAAACAGCAAGAGAAAGGATACGAGCTGGTTCCCAACTTGGAGTTACCTGCAGTCAATCCTGTGGCCATTAAGCCCAGTGCAGGTTAGTATGTGTAAGGAGGGGAGGAAAGCAGGGGTGGCAAGCAAATCCCACTCAAAGCCCTGTGTCAAGCAGGCAGGGATCCCTCCAGGGCCAGCCCATGACTGTGGCAGTGGGGACAGCCCCAGTGCTGGATGCCTCCTGGTCCTAGCCAAGCTTTCTTCAAACAAGAGGCACACAGTGGGACAAGAGACACAAACATCTGGAAACTCTTCAGGCCAAAGAAAAAAGGACTGTAGCAGTGCCCATCCCTCCTGTCCCCTTTTGCACCTCCTCAGGAGGAAGCAGAATTTCTTCTCCATCTAGTCATGGACACTAGAGCATGGTGACTAAGAGCAATCTTCCTCTCTTTTAATGTTTTCAGTGCTAATATCATCCTGGGATATTCCTATCCTAGATTTCCAGCCAGACCTGAGCTCTCCCCTGTTTAGTTCATATATATGTCCTATGCTCTGAGGCTGGTGAAAGGACCTGGGGCTTTCTGAGGCTGAGACATTTTTCTCCATCACCATCAGTGGGGAAGGAGCAATGCAAGGAGCCCTCAGGGTTCCGCTTGCAGCGATGCAGTGTTTTTAGAACTCTCATCTCTGTTGGGTTGTGTTGAGCCAACCCAAGCTTGGGGCACGGATTGCCCTCTTCTGCCACTTCTCAGTTGAATATCCAGCCCTTGCCATTCCCAGGTGAACAGGATGAAGGATGAAACTGCAATTTCTCTGATCCAGGAAAGATTCTTATTCGGAGAAGTAGTCTGAAAAAAAACCAGGTCCTTGCAGATGTCCTGATGTCTTCTCCCCATTCCTCTTTCCATGTAAACTGTAACTGCAGTATCTAAGCAGTGCTTAATAATAGAGCTGTGGTGGTTTCCCAAAACATGCTCCATACTGTCAGTGAAAACTCTAGCTTGCATCTAATGAAATTTGTGAAGAGTTCTTCATAACAGCTGGCTGAGACAATGTGAGACGAGGTCTAGAAACAAAGGAAGGCTGCTAAGATTAGAGCCGTTTCCAAAGATCAGACTTCCTAAGAAAACTACCTACTCACCACCAGCAAATATTACTGCTATGTGTGTTTGCAAAGATACTTCAGAATTCCAGGTATTACTAAAGAATGCTTGAAAGGTGAGCTTTGGAACACATGCCTGTTAGTGGTGTGTTTATTTCATTTGACTGACAAACAAAAGTTTGAAGCTCAAGTCTAAATGTTTCTATGCTTGAAGCATGTTGAGATTCAGATTTTTTTATCAGATCTTCCCCTGTTGTATAGTACCAGCACAGCCTTTGAACACACAAGTACCTGGTCTGTTTTCCCCAACCAGATCAGATGATCTAGTAAGAGGTACCACATGCAAGACTTACCTCTGTTATGAAGCAGGTATGACTCTGAAAGCACATTACCAGAACAGAGGAATAGAGATGCATTGACTCTGCAAAGTTTCTTACCTACTGTTTAGAACAACCTTAAAGCTCATTGCTTTGCAAATGGTTAGAAAATTCCTGAACAGGTCACCCCAATATGCCACCTGCCTGTTACTGCTTTTCTGCCAGAAGTTACTGCAGAATGGAGCATGTGAGGTCTTTGCCTTTGCTTTGGTGAAAAATTATCCAAGATGTTTAAACCAGTGATAAAACTGGTTTGAGCTGACCAGGTGAACTTGGTGTAGAAGGAGAACTGGAAAAGCTCATGAGTGGTGGTCTGTGCTTGAGGAAACAGTGCTAGTCCACTGGTGATGGGAACATCTCTGCCTGAAAGATACCTGATCATATCCCTTGTCACAGTCTCCAGGATCAAAGCAAGAGTACCACTCTGGACTCTCACCAGGGTAGAGCAGAGGGGCAGATTCACCTCCCTTGACCTGCTGCCACACTTCTTTCGATGCAGTCCAGGATACAGCTGGCTTTCTGTGCTATAAGCACACATTGCTGGGTCATGTGCAATGATTGTGATTATTGGGAATGCTCAGCAAAGCACATTTCTTCCCTAAGCAATGCCACAAAGCTCCCTTTTGGACCACATACAAACTCACCATCTTTGGACACTATCATTCTGACCAGTGTTTTCCCTTTGTGTAAAAGACCATGGCTCTAATGATTTCACGTTGTCCAGTTTTGGCACGATGGAGAATTCTCTAAAGAGCAATTTCTTCTTTTTTTGGTGTCATTAAGTAGAATCATTTTGTAGCTGACAGATGGGACAAAACATATTTAGCCAAGCTAGTCCTGGGAAATGTATAATAGTAAATGAGTTGATATTTCACAGGGTTGACCAAAGGAAGTCATGTAAAGCAGACCAGTTGCTGCCTGTAACTTCTGCAGTACAAACCACATTTTTCTGTCCCAGAGCAGCTCTTCCTATAGCAGCTACATATCCCTTGAACTGAACAGTTGGAGCAGGGACCTCACTGGGACATTATATGGTCCTCCCTCATCCTTGCCAAGCAGGCAGCACCAAGCCTGTCACTGTGCATAAGCCAAGGTACTCCCACCCATGGGAGGGCAGAGCTGCCCCAGCACCCCTGCTTGCACACTGGGCTGCCTGCCCTGGTAAGAGGAGCACACTGGAGGGTTGGCACAGCTGGGAGGGAGATCTCTTTGAGATGAGGTCCTGGAAATTCTCCCAATGCATCTGATATGTCTGGTCTCTCCTAGTGGCCATCCCTGCCATCAGTGCCCAGTACTCCATGTTTCAGGCTGCACCACCAGCCAAGATGATGGAAGATGGCAAAATTCACACTGTTGAGCACATCATCAACCCAATAGCTGTCCAGCAGGACCCAGCGAGTGCGGCGGCTGCTGCAGCAGCTGCGGCCGCGGCTGTAATACCAGCTGTCTCAACACCTCCTCCCTTCCAGGTGAGTTCAGCACAGAAGTCCTGCTCCCCATATGTCCTGCTGCCTATACATCCTGCTACCCATACACGGTGTGGGGAGGAAGCCTAGTCTCTTGCCCTGTTTCCATTCGGGAGATGTTGTTGAGGGTACTACAGTGCCCCAAAGCCCTGCAGTTCACCTGACCTGTCTTAGACATCTGTACACTGAGTGGCTGCTTTTCCCACTATGGGAGGCCAAACCTGGGAGGGAGTTATGCCTTCCATGATGACATAACTCTCAATCAGCAGGACATGCACTGTCTACCCTCTCATCTCCTCCCCTCCTAGGGGGTTTGCAATTCAGGGGGTGGAAATGGGGCGTTGCAACAAACGAAGCATTTTTTGGGGGTCTGAACACAACGCTTTCCTGCAGGGCCGTCCCATCACACCGGTGTACACCATGGCTCCCAACGTGCAGAGGATTCCTGCCGCCGGGATTTACGGGACAAGTTATGTGCCATTTGCAGCTCCTGCTGCGGCCACAGCGACAATAGCCACGCTACAGAAGAACGCCGCCGCCG
>NW_008658960.1:67349-69536 GCF_000695815.1 Acanthisitta chloris
AGCATTCCCAGCTGCCACCATCCAGGTGCCCATCCACGACGTCTACCAGACGTACTGAGACTGTCAGCAGAGGAGGATGGCGAAGAAACACACACACACACACTGAAGGAACACTTTACTATTTATGAAGAAAGAACCGTCTGCAAAAGAGTAAACGTTTGGCCTTTGGTAAACTGATGCAGAAAGTGAAGAATGTCATAGAAAAAAAAGGTGTTTGAAATATTTTCTATGCTTGAAGTTTTCACTAACTTTTTTAGGCTATTTTTAAAATTTAACATGCCTGTATTCATACATTTCCAAAGGACCTCAATGCATCCAGCCCACTGCTGACGTGCTTTTATACGCATTGTAGTGGGGTTGCATAGGGTCTTTTTTTTTTAGCAGTTATATTTTCAATATATTTGTGGTATGAAGGTTATTTTTTAGTAATTTCTGCACTCCAGAGATGTCTATTTTGTAGTGCCTTTAATAATATATCAGCTATATATTAAAAAGCACACCTGAGCAGCTAGGGAAAGTTTTAACAATATATTTTGAAGAATATATTCAATATTTAAAGAATACATACCTTAGGGTTTTTTTTGTTTTGTTTTGTTTTGTTTTTTAAGAAAAAAACAACAAGTATCTTATTTAAAAATTATACTGGAAAGTGCAATTTGAAAAATGTGCAAGACCTCTGCATTTTTGTGCTGGCATTAGTACAATCTGCTCGTTCTTATTTGAAATCACAAGTAACTACTAATATTGCCTGTTGGGGAGAAAGAGAAAAGATGCAAAAACCTCCTCACACATACCTCTTCACAGTGTGATTTGCAGGTTTGTCTTAAGCAAAGGAAAGGCTCCAAGTTTTCCTTAACAACTGGATTTTCTATTTATTGAAGCTACTTATAGTTGGAGCATGTGCAGAAACCGGTAGCTGATATTTTGTGCAAGGTGTCTTGACTTAGATCTTCATCCAGTATAAAGCCTAGGCTCTTCTTCAACACTCTTTATTTTGCTCTTTGAAGTATATGTCATAGTGACTGAGAATGTATGCTGCTGTTGGCAGTGGCAGCCAAAGGAGGTTACACAGCGTTACTTACCCATTGCTTCATCACGTTCCATGAGAAATTTCAAAGGTACTAGGGGTGGTAGTGATACTGGAATTAGTGAAACAGGGCTAGCCTCCCTCCCAGCCTCCCTTCCACACTGAATTCCCCTTCTCTGCAACTGGAGTTGTACATGCACGTCAGGGGTGGGAGTGATTAGGCCCAATGATTTTAATACATAGAGCTTGTAAATATCCTTTAATATACATTTTTAAAGTCGTTTTATGTTGCAAATTTACATCGTACGTGGTTCGCCACGAAACAAAAGCCTTTTATTGCGATGTTATAAAAAAAGTTTGTTATATTAAGAAGTAAATATATTACTGCAGTGTTTTGTGGCCTGTTTAAAGGCTTTTATTTAGTAGTGCGGTGAACGTAAAATATAGTAAAATGGTAAAGAAATATCTTGCCCTTTGTATGAAGTGCATCAGCTCCGCAAACACAGCTCTGGTGATACAAGGTGCGAAGCAGGGAGTCAGTAATCAAAGTTCCTTTACTTTTTGTGGTGTAAGTACCAACCAAAGGGGTTTCGCACTGAGTATATTTTGACAACACTTCCAGACCGCATCCAGTTCAGTGACCTTTTTAATACACTTCTTTTTCTTGCCTCAAAATCGAGCAGTTGTATTTCAGGTGCTCTTGCTCAGACAAGCTGAGTTCCCCCTTAACCCTGCCAACCCATTAGTGAAAGCACTGTGAGGTTAACCATTAGGTCGGACTCTGTTCCTCCACACCCCTTTCTGGGAAACCTTTAATGCCTGTACCTGCACGTCTGAAAGCACACCCAGACCTTAGCCCTGAGCCACTGCCCCTACGTAGGGCAAGAGGAGGAGATCTGGGCACAGCCCGAGGAGGAAGCCCCCAGTGGGAGGCCAGCACCGCTTCCTCCAGTCCTCTGGTTAAGGCCTTGCATGGCTCAACACTAAACGCCGCCGTGGGACCTTGGGCCATGCACAACCAGCTCTGGGGGCAGGGAAAGGCAGTCTAGTGGTTTGGGTGTCTTCTGGCCTCCTTCCAGCCCCATGCCATGGTTGACCCACAGAGGAGGGAGGAAGGGTAATGCCTCTCTTCCCACTCATCCTCTCCCTGCCAGCAGGAC
>NW_008658960.1:69547-69834 GCF_000695815.1 Acanthisitta chloris
AGTGCCCTGCCCACTTGCAGGGGGGGCAGGAAGAGAAGGGAGCCAATGAGGCCAAAACCACCTGAGGTGCCCCAGGCCACCAGTGGGTGCTGCCTGCACCAGGGCAGGAGCAGGTAGTACCCAGGGATGGAAGCAGGACCCGGGGATGCAGGCAGCCAGGTCATGCCATGCCTGTCTTTTACACTTGCTTCTAAACCATTTCATGTACACTACTACTGAGGTAAGTCTGATAACTTGAAATGTGAACATCTTTAGGTTAAGAACAAACTATTCTAAGAAAAAAATTA
>NW_008658961.1:0-7110 GCF_000695815.1 Acanthisitta chloris
CGGGGAGTGCGGACACACGGCCCCGAGCGAGGGGCACGGCGCGCTGGGCGCTTCTGGCCACGGCCGAGCCAGACACCTTCCTCCAGCAAGGCCGGAGTAAAGGCTTTTCTGTCTGTTTTTTGAGTGCAGACATCCCCAGACGGAGCCAAGATCCCATTTCAGATTTCTTGCCACTTTGGAAACAGCTTTCTCACCCTTCCCCGGTAGCCCCCTGCACCATATTTATATACATATGAGAATGCCCTTCCCAAGAGCTCCAGCTAGTCCAAAACCACCTGCCAGACCAACAGGCAGATGCTCCTGTCTGACCCAAAATGCCTTCTCTTGGCCAAATCCTGCTGGCCTCGGCACACACTTGATCTTGGATTCACAGCCTGTGCTGTCCAGCCCGAGACAAATCACATGGCTGTTGGCAAAACTTCAAGGCCTGCCAGACTATGCTGCAGAGCTGTGAGAGACAGTGTCCGGGCAGAGGAGGAGATGCAAACCCCACAGCCCCCATGCACAGGGCCAGGAGACCCTCCTGCAAGCCCAGAGGGACAAAAATGTGGCAGCACATGGCACATGTAACACCAGGCAAGTGGAGAGCCCATGACACAGGTGGTAACAACAGGGACTCCCATAAGCTTCTGAGTGATTCCCCCCTCCGGATGCAGTGTGTGCACCCATGGAAAAGGCAAAGCTCAGCTGGTCTTTGGCCTCTCTCTGCTCCAGCCAAAGCAAACGGACATACCCACATGCCAGGAGCTCCCTCATCCCCCAGCCAAGCCTCCTGCAGTGGGGCACACACCACCCCCTGCAGAGCACAGCCCAGCAGCCTGACAGCTCAGTTGTGGTATAAATGCAATTCCCGGGAAGGTCCACAAACACATTTGCATGTACAAGGTGCAGTCTTAGATCAAGCAATTTCCTCGCTACATATGTACAGCCTGGTCACAGCTGCTTTTGATCCGATTCTCTTTGTATCCTGATAATGTACAGAGAGCCTTTGTGTGTCGGTCTGTTTATTTAAATGGATTTGGAGCAAACATTTTTTAAAAGCTGAAGCTTTGAGCCTCTAAGTGGGTTAGCAGATTATATGCTGTCTCCATTTTAATTACATTTGGCTCATTTTGTTTATTGTGTACATTTTCAAGAATTATGCTCATCGTGAGAATTGAAAAGCATTTTGCTTTAGAAGATACCTGCCCTATAAAGGGATCTGACATCACACAGGAGAGACAACGCAAGCCTTCCCTTCTCCAATAGCATTCTCCCTCCAACTAGGACAGGAAAAGAAGAAAGAGGATATATGGCTCTGTCAAGCCTGAGTTTAAAGCGAAGCACCCAAATGTTAGGAAGATCAAGCCAGCACCACCAGTCTAACAGGATTTTGGCATCAGCAAACATAGTTAAGAGGATGCTCTTGCTAGGGAAGACTGATCTTGGTTGTGGATCTCAGAGGGATGAGAGCACAGAGCCTGTCATAGCCCAGCTGGGGTGTTTGTCACCACATCTTAGCTCAGGTGGGCAGAGCAGTTAAACCAGGAGCCCCCCAGCACTGCCCCAACCCAGGGTATCTACTCCCCATGCAGCCCTTCCCACCTGTCCAGATTAGACCAGAAATTTGTTTTCCTCAAACAAAGGGGTTTGTTTAAGAGGAATTCAGCTTCCAGACAGAAGTGGAGCGATTGGTTGAGGAGAGGGAACACAGCTCCAGCCCAGAGCCTTTGGTGAGAGCGATGGAAAGCAGGAAAAAGTGACCCTGGAGACCAGACCTGCACATTTAGGGATTGGGGATGTAAATGAGTAGAAATTTCAATACAGCATAAGAAACTAACGAGGTCAGAGTCACCTCACATGCAGAGTCCTGGCCTCCTAATTGTACCAAAGATAGCACAGGAGAAAGGGATGGGGGTGAGCCAGAGACAGCTTGGGTGGTGGCAGGAATTTTAGGTCTGTAGTGCTTTTGGAGGGGCAAGAGGAAGGGGACACATGCACTGCAACATCAGTTATGCCCTCAACAGCAGATGTAACACACTCCAAATTACTCTGCAGACCCCT
Organism: Acanthisitta chloris; assembly: GCF_000695815.1. Classification (NCBI taxonomy): domain Eukaryota; kingdom Metazoa; phylum Chordata; class Aves; order Passeriformes; family Acanthisittidae; genus Acanthisitta; species Acanthisitta chloris. The sequence continues at coordinate 2,044 of NW_008658961.1, forward strand.
GTCAGGGACATCTGAGGAGGATGAGGAAGAAAAGGAAGCAGCCCTGCTTGCATCTCAGCACAGCCCTCTCGCTCTCTCCTCCCCTATACCCCTCCCAATTAGGGGGTCTTTTGGGGGAGGGCAGCCCTGCACTCCCTTCCTTAGCAGTACTTCTAGGAAAAGCATCATGAGCAACATTTCATGTCATGGGGGAGCTTTAGCTGAGCTGATGCTCACCAAAGACAGCTCTGGTGTGGTAATGGGATTTGGAATTGGTCATACAGGAGCTGCTCTAAGCTGCAGTGGGAAAAGTCTACATCTGTAACCGCTTTGGCTGGAGGAGAATTGAAGACAGCCTCAGCAGAGAGGCTCCAACCCGATGGGAACCAGTCGCTATTTGTTTTGCTGTTGACATACAGCTGCAGTAGCTGTGGGTGATTTTAATAAGGCAGGATAATATTTCTATCAGTTCTGGGAGCTATAGATGGAACCCATATAGGCATCTGGCTCAGGGCTGAGTGATAAATCGCAACAAGATCCAAAGCTCTTCTCATGCCTTGGAACTGGAGAGAAAACACACATTTCATTTCGGATGTCACAGTTTGGGGGCAGAGCAGGCCTCCCACGACCGATTCACAGACTCAAGCGCTGTTGAAGAGCGCTTTGACGGCAGTGAGCCTACTCTGTCCCTGCTCCCTCACCCCACCAGCAACAGTCAGTGCTGTGGGATTGGAGCCCTTACTGTGCACAGGGTCTCCTAACTGCCCCATCAGTGAATTAACCCCCCGAGAAACACTGTTCAGAGTATTTCAGCTGACACAGCTACAGCACAGGCACCTACCAAACCCAGTCCCACACAGACCTCACTCCCCTAGTGCCTCTGCTGCTCCTCCCAGTCCCAGCCCTGGCACAGCCCTGCTGGGATTGTCCCATCCTCAGTACCCACAGCTGAGAGAGCACTTTCCCCTCTTTTTACAGTGGGAGAAGCAGGAGACCAGTCTCATGTTCCACACAGCACAAGATAACAGCTTAACCCCACATAACCCTGTCCAAACAGCTGCTTTTTCCCCACCAAGAGCTCATTTTGCTAATTCCCTTTTTCATCACCCAGATGCTTTCTTTTCCCAGTTATCCCATCGATGTCACGGCCATGGCCTTCACCCCAAGCATTCCAGGGCTTCCCAGACCCCAAACCCCAGGGCTGGCTACCAGCACCGGGAACCACCGTGGAGGATTTGAGAAAAGCAATTGCTTAATGAAACCAACTGCTAGAGGCTACAAGCAGAGCGTCATCTTTCATTTTTTTCCCTCTTTAATGAATGTTTTTATTGTCTCTCTCAATCTTTATTAAGTGAAGAGCCAGACAAGTAGTTGGAGGGAAAATATACTACGGCATGAAGCACAACCACTGTGCACGGGGACGTAGGCGACCAGTGCAATCCACTTGGCGTGCATAAAGGAATTAATAATTTAGGCTGGGGAATGCTTATTGTTGGCTGATGACCAGCAGTTTCTCGCATGATCAATGTTTGCACCTCGGCTTTTTGGTACACAATCAATCCATGCCTGAACACGGCCCTGAGTTTTGGGAACTGCTACGTCTGCAAGGGCAAAAAATGAACCGCTTTGTAGCACCAGTGTAGCTCATTCTCCTGACTTAGCAAGAGCTGAGGTGAGCCCAGATTTCAGCTCTGGGGCTCAGAATATAATTTATGGTAAAAATATAATTTAGAATAAAAATCTGTCTGCCCCCACTATCTTTAAAAAAAATTACATTTTCCTTTGCAACCTCTATTACCTCCAGAAAACAGGGAGAGAGGAGGGAAGTGTCTTTTCAAGGCTATCCTAGTTGGACAGATTGGGTGTTTTAGGGGCCACATCCTGGCTCCAACCTTCAAAAAGCACAAAGGTTCATCAGTCCCACAAAGACAGCCCCCCCCAGGTGGCACACAAAGACCCTGCACCACCGTGTCCAATACCCTCTTGCATTTATCACTGGTCCCTTCTGAAGGGAAAATAAACCCAACTGAAGTCTAGCCAAGGTGAAGGCAGGTCCCTGTCTGATGCACTGAGAAGGGTCTGCCTTGCTCTCCCCGTGGATGCCAAGCCCCAGCCCCACTCCTGGCTTGCTCTTGCTGCCACTCTGGAGATCCAACTGTGTGGGATGAGGTTTTGGGTCAGCAAGCCCTGCCCTGACACCCAGACTCAGGCCACTGAGCACAATGCAGTGCAGCAGGTCTCCCCCATCCCAGCCTGATGCTACCATCAGTTGCCTCTCCCAAGCAGGCACCACTCTGCAGCACCAGGGGCTGGAGCACATCCCCAAGCCTCCAACCATAGAATCCTAGAGCCATATGAGTTGGAAAAGCTTCCAAGATCATCAAGTCCAACTGTTAATATAGCACTGCCAAGCCCACAAGTAAACCATGTCCACACATCTTTTAAATCCCTCCAGGGATGATGACTCCACCACCTCCCTGGGCAGCCTGGTCTAGTGCTTGACCACTTGGTGAAGAAATTTCTCTCAATATCCCCTCAAAGCTTCCCCGGCACAACTTGAGGCTGTTTCCTCTTGTCCTGTTGCTTGTTACTTGGGACAAGAGACTAACCCCCACCTGGCTACAACCAGGTACAGTTGTACCAAGCAGTAAGGTCCTGCCTGAGCCTCCTTTTCTCCAGGATAAACACCCCCAGCTCCCTCAGCTGCTCCTCATAAGACTTGTGCTCTAAACCATCCCTCAACCCCCTCAAATCTGCAATTTCTTGCTATTTTTCTCCCAGGCTTTTTGCCATCTCTTTCCAATACCCTCTTCCCCCCCACCTTACATCAGTTTTGGCTTTCATCGGGTTCCCAAGCAGCACAAGCACGGGGCACAAGCAGCACGCCAGCCCCACCGCTATCAGCAGCTCCCACTCTAATTGAATCTTCAAATCTTGTCTGACAGGAAAAGACAAGAGGGAAATGAGATGCTTGTTGCCGGGCCCCGGATCCCCGAGCACTGCTGCTGCTAGCTCTGCCGAGCACCGGGATGCTGACAAGCACTGCCTGGTGCTCCCGAGCACACCCACCTTGACCTCAGCACTGCTAAAAGCATTTCCAGTACGCCAGGGAGCTCAGGAAGGTATCATCACACATAGGGATGGCCTCAGGAAGGAAAGGTACAAAGTGCTAGAAAGACAACAGAGGTGAGAGTCTGGCAAGGGGAAGGGGAGAGCCAGGGGAATGCCTGAGGATGGGCTGTGGAGTTCAGCCCTAGCCTTGGCAGGGATCAGAGCACTGAGAGCTCTCTCATTTTGAGAGGAAAGAAGAACCTTCCAAACAGCAGCAGCACACCCACAGGTCACCCCTCTGCCCTCACAGTGACTCCAGGCTTGAGAAAAACAACCCCCTTGTCTCCAGCCAGGATCCCACAGCAGACAGAGGCACCCAAAGACAACACCACCTGCTCTGCCCTGGCACAAGGGGCACAATGCTAAAATGTCTCACTTCAATGATTCTGCCCAAACTCTTACCTGAGTGCTCAGGAGCTCCAGCAAGAGGACACCTTCAGCCCAAAGCTGCACCAAACACCCTCCTAGCCCAGGGCTAACGAGGGAAAGGCAGGAGCTGGAGCTGTAATTGGCACCTAATGAGCAATTGAGAACAAGTGATTGTGGGAGGGGGAAAGGGCATGGAGAGGTCAGCACAGCTGGTACTGTTGGCTAGGCATGAGCAAACCAGGTGTTGGCCCATATTTAAAATAAACCAAACCAAAACCAAACCAAGATTTGCCCTACTAAAAGTTTTTTCCAGCCAGCTCTCATGGCACACAGCAGCCGAAGCTCATCTCAGGGAGGTCAAACTCATTAAACCCCTTACAAGGACTGTGCTGCCATGGGGTGGGGGATCACAGTCCCATCCCAAAGAGGCCAACTCTGTCCCCAAATCCCCAGACCTGGATGGCACCCTGTCCTAAAATTACAGAATCATAGAATGTGTTAGTGGCTTCCACCTCCAGCTGGGGAGAAAATGACCCAAATGGCTTTAAAAATAAATGAATATTAAATGAGCATGTGACACTGATAGCAGTGACTGACTGACATGGCACAAATGTCTCCTGCTCTCCAAGGAACTGTGAATAGCAGCAAGGGCAGGGGACAGAGAAATGTGTCCCTTGGGGGACCAGGAGGAGAGGGGTCAGGACAGGAGGGGGAGTGGGGCTTTAACTCTAGGTCTGTGGAGGCCAGGGACCAAGCACCCCGGGGCCAAGCCAGCAGGATACTGGGTCATGAGCAAGAGCTTGTGGCCCCCATCCCACTGAGCATCCTGTGCTGGTGAGCACTGCCCTGAGATGGTGTCTGTATGCTGGGACAACTGGGCTGGCTGAGATCACTGCCCTTCCTCCAGGGATGTGGCTCTCTACCCACAAACAAGCTTGGCCACGAATTGGGGCATCCCTGAGTGCCACTGGCCCTTCTATACCTCAATCTTATCTCCTTCACTGCTTAACACCTCTCAATATTATTCATATTCCAGCTCACCCATAACAACCCATGGTGTGAAAAGGGGTTTTTTTTACCCCTTTCCTTCTTGTTTTTTTTTTTTTATATAAGGCCTGCTGGGAAATCTTTGTAATTAATGGCCCTTTAAAGTAAAATATAATTAAAAATAATGTGGAGCACTCTGAAGCCTGGCAGCAGGCAGCAGTGGGGGTGGCTGATGGGGAGCAGGGCAGCTGAGTGGCTGTGGGTGCTGCAGACAGCAGTGTCTGGGCTGGGGTGTGGGTACCTGCTGTGAGATGCTGGGGTGGGCTCATCCTCACCTTGCTCCACCCAAAAGCAACTTCTAAATCACCAAGAGCACCCAGATTTCTCTGGCCCACCCATGGGGACATTGGGGTTTATCTCATCACCCTCCTATGAGAGATAGGGCACCAGTGGCTCTGCCAGAACAAGGTGCTGAACAAAGCACTGGGGCAAGGGGAGACCCAATCCCACTCAGCTGCTCGTGAGGCTGTGATCAGTCTGTACACACCCAGGGACTCTTCTTGGATGAAAAAGTCTGATTTTGACACTTTTAGAACGCCAGGGAGAGAGAAGTGGCTTTTT
>NW_008658961.1:7121-8862 GCF_000695815.1 Acanthisitta chloris
AGCCTGTACTCCCCAGTCACCCTCTTGCAGGAGCAGAGCATCGCAGAAGTTTGGAAATGAGGACTGGCTCATTTAAATTTAATGCTGATGAGGAGATCTTCCCCCTCTTTCCAGCAGAGAGCAGATGTTCTCGTTTCACTCAGGCAAGGCATCTCTAAATCACTTCTCCAGCAGCGAGGTGGACGGTGATGTCATTGTTTATAGGTTATTAGTTATTATTTCATAGGCAAACCTGACATTTTTCCCTTTTAAAAATACATTGAGATGGATTCTGGGTTTCTGCCACAGAAAATACCCTGACAGTCCCATCGTTAGCCTTCTTCCAAGATCACGGCTGCTTTCCTCATGGCACATAATTAAAACAGCACTTTGAATTCTCAGCAGCTTACAACATCTTCATGATGCACGGGAACCCAGGCAACAGCTTGCTGCCAAGCCCAGCCCCTCCAGAGGCAGTGCCCAGCAGCTGTGCTGACAAGCCATATGCACACGTGGACATGCAAGGGATGAGTGAGGGACATGGTGTCAGAGGTGTCAGAGCAGCATGGTGACCCTGGTGAGCCTCAGTTGTGAGCCACGTGCCAGCTGCTCCATGCAGTCCCTTCCCCTGCACCAGCTCCAGCCACTCCTCACCTGCTGGGAGCACCCCAGGGTGCTTTTAGCCAGTTCAACACATTTTTTGCTGGATCACACAGCCTGTCCACAGCCTTTCTCTGGCGTGAATCATAATTACCTTAATGAATGCACAGGCAGCATGAGCAGCTTACCACTGGGGCTTTAACCTGTCTGGTGGCACTGTGGCTTGTGAGGGTCACTGCTTGGTTTGGGGCTGCCCAGCCCTCATCAGCACACACAGCTGGAGCTGCAAAGGGACACAGGATTCCTCCCACCATGGTCCTGTCCCAATTTTACCATCCAAGTGCCTGGCTGTGACATCCCTGACTCAGCCTCAGCCCAGCACAGCGATGCTTTAGTCCATGCCCAACTCCACATGCATCCCTATTTCAGCAGCAGCACAGTGGGGACACGATCCTGGTTTTGTTTCAACCTAAACTAGGCTCTATTCCATCCTTGCCCTCCAAGATCCAAGTCTCAGATGCCTCACACAGCCCTGGAGTTGCCCCTGTCCTTTTCCTGCCCCAGTTCCTGCCCATACTGGTGTGACTGGAGCAGCTCCCACCCACACTGCTGCAGAACAGACACACAGCTCTTGCACGCACAGAGGAGCCAGCAATGAAAGGGAACATATTAGTGCTCCCCTAACCAACAGAGGGGAGTTAATGACATCAAACTGGTTTGTTGTTGTTGGTTTTGATTATAATTTTTTTTTAAGCTCTGGCTTCTCTCTGTCATTACTGTTACATTGCATAACCAGGGAGAAATCTGAATGAAGTTAATACCTGTGGAGCGTGGTGCAGAATATTCATGTACTGGGAACCAGAATGAGGCAAATGTGAATCTTTATTACCAGTGGAGGTTGTTAAATATTTTATTTTCTGTTTGAGACATGCTGTGACACATGAAACTCAATTAGAATATAACTAAAACCCACACTAAATTATGGATAAATGACAACAAATGAAGGGGAACAGCCTGAGCTCCCCCATGCACAGCCTAGGAGAACAAGGGGAACAACTTTGGGAGAAGAGGGCAGCCCCCACATGGCACCTCTATTCCAGCCAGTGAGCACCAGCACAGCACTGCGTTTCCTCTGCAGGGCTGACATTTGCCATGAGCTATC
>NW_008658961.1:8911-9516 GCF_000695815.1 Acanthisitta chloris
AGCCCATGCCTTTGCCCAGAGCAGCCCCAGACTTCCCATCCCACCCCGCTGGTCTCAATGCACCACAAGGGCCCCCCAGTCCCCCACTTCTGGGCTGTGTTTACTTAAATCTGAATGTGTCTGGTAATAAAAACCACAGTGAAAAGGAAAGACAGATGTTAAAGAGAAATATGTATCAATGGTCAAATGCTGCACTGGTGCAATGCTATGGAAGTGCTGGAGTTTTCTATCCCTTGGCTCACCAAAGCCAAGCTAAGGACATGGTTAAGGATGGTAAATTAGGGGCTGAAAGGACTGTGGGGTTAATTTTGTAATGGTTTGCTCTGGGAGATGTTTGTCATTGCTGGTGAGGCCACGCGGATGTGGGCTTTAAGTGGCTGCTGCCAGGGCTGAGATCAAGCAGTGCCTCTGCTCAATAGCCACAGAAGTACTGCTGTGGGCAAATGGACAGCTGTGCTCCCAGCCCAGACAGGCATTTTCTCCCTGACCCTGCTAGACGCTGAAGTTCCCAGGCTGCTGGGATTCCCCTCAGTGGCCTTGCAAGGGCATCGGGGAGGAGCATCTGGCAGGAGCATCCCTCCCTGTTGCCATGGAGATGTGGTTCA
>NW_008658961.1:9533-10471 GCF_000695815.1 Acanthisitta chloris
GGGGTCTGCAGACCCCCCTCTCCACCGTAGCCCTTCCCCTTGGCTGTCCTGTGAGATAAAAGGGATTTGGGGACTTCATTAGTGCCACAAGGATCTCAGCCAGAGACAAGCACAGGATCTGTGCTGGCAATCAAAGCCACAGCCCTTCGTTAGCAGCAGCATCCAGGACCATCATTAGTGTGTGATGAGGGAGACTGGAGCAGAAGGGCAGACATACAGACAAGCAGATGGAGAGGTGGTGTGGAGAGAACAGCACCTTCCCGGAGGGGTTTTTGCCTGTGCTGCTCAGCTTTGCAAGCCTCGAAGGGCCCCGGGCTGCTGTCCCTTCCATCCTGTTCCCCCTTGTGGGCTCTGCCAAAGCATCGTGGTCTCAGGGACGATGACACTGACCCTCTGCCCTGCCCCGACCTGGATTAACCCAGCCATGCTCAGTGCTTTCCCTCCCCGGGGCACGTTTCCAGCCTGATTACCTCCTAATTTTCTCTCCTACCTCCTTTTGCTCTGCCTCATTACCCCTGCCTGCCTGCCCCCAGCATGTGGTCCTCCTCCTCCCTGTCCTTCCTCCCAGGCTCTGCTCGCCCCAAGCCCCTGGCCACAAAAAACAAAGCCAGAGCCCTTTTCCTGCCAGAGCTTAGCCCCTGGCCCAGACTCCCATGGGCTGGAGGGTGCCCAAACACCATAGGGACATCCACTCTTGTCCCCACATCAGGCCAAGCTGTCAGAGCACATCCAGCCCCATGGGTTTTCTCCATCGACACTCAGACTGCAGCTTCACACTACAACCAGGACCCCTCTAGCACTTCTGTCTTTGTAGACTCTTTCTAAATTAGATTCTTCTCGTTTCTCTGTTAGTCCTGCCAACCCCTTAGGAGCTGGGAAATAGCTTTGTCTCAGTCTTCTCCCTCTTTAATTTCCAGTTGTTCACCAAAACAGGCATT
>NW_008658961.1:10495-16742 GCF_000695815.1 Acanthisitta chloris
CTGTGTTGGCCACAGCCTGCACATCCCAGAGGCAGCTGGTATCCCCAGCACGTGGCAGGGGTAGCAGCTCCCACAACCCTCAGCAGCTGATGGAGACTCTAGTCACCACCACAGAAACATGAGTTTTAAAGCACAGGATGGTGAGGAAGAGTTGCTAAGAGGTGTAGAGAGCTGGGTGGTGCTGGCATCCTGAGTAGGCTCTCAGGAGGGACAAGGGGAGTGCATGGAGAGAGTCAAAGGCAGGACCAGAGAGCTGCTGATGCAGCCCCAGAGGGACAGAGACCCCCTGCTCCATCACACCTCAGCTGCAGGGCCACACAATCTCCATCCAACTGCAGAGCCAGGGGTAATTTCAGTGCCACCCTGGCTTCATCCAGGGCCCCATGACTAATTTGGGATGCAGTGGACATTTTTAATACGCTGCTATAAATATTCATGGGCTGTCAGCTATGAAAAAGGACCCTGCATCCCACCCTGCTGCCCTGCCAGAAGACAGCATGAGGGAGACAGACCAAGCCCTTGCTGGTGGCCATGGGCACACAGAAAACCTGGGGGCAACTGAGACATCCTCAGTTTACCAGTGTGCATCCTGCTGTGCATCCAGGGTTGGTGCACACCTTGTGGACGGCCCAAGCCAGTTTGGACCCAAATTCTGGTTGAACATCAAACCAGTTTCCTCGCGGCCGTGACGTCCCCAGCGAGCGCGGGGGTGAGCGCACTGGCACGGGCGGGGGTTGGCTGTCAAACCCGTGCCTCGAATCCCACAGAGCTGAGCTCGCGCCTGTCACAGCAGCCTCCAGTCTGCTGAGCTGCAAAAACCCGTTGAAAGCCTTGTGCTGAGTTGCAGTTCTGCTCTGCTGGCGTGCATCGCCCGCGGGATCTCCTGCCACCCGCTCCCACATCCCCACCTCTCCCTCCCAGCCCCACACCGCTCCCAGGCATCACCACTGCCCTGGCCCCCAAAGCTTCATTCCATAGGGATGTGCAGCTCAATTTCTGCGTTTCTGAATACCTATTGATTCCTCTTTTATACTCTTCACCCCAACGTATCGATCCAATTTAGCCTCTATGACTCAAACTAAATTAGCTGCTGTTAATCCATGGATAATTGCAGCGAGCCCAGCTCTGCCTGCCCCAGATTCATGGGTGTCAGGGACGGGAAGGAGAGTGCTGGGTCAGGCAGGGACATTCAGGTTCCTCCACTGTGGGTAAAGTCCCCAAACAAGCCAGTGGGCATCAGGAAAGTCGCCTCAGGACATCCATGCATCGGGAAAGTCGCCTCAGGACATCCATGCTGTGGCCAAAAACTCAGCTCCTATGGCTGGGGGCACATCCTGCTATTCTAGCAGGAGATTTGGCCCCAAAGCCTGGGCATTGCCTACCAGCTCCAGCTTTCCCCAAACCACGGGTACCTGATGTGTGTTTCAGCCTCAGCTGATACCATGAAGTATTCCTACATGCTCCTGCCAGGCTGCAGCATGCAAAGGGTTAATCCCAGAATTTCCCCCCAGTCATGGGGAGAGGAGCAGCCTCAGTCCTTGTTGGAGCCTTGGATAAAACCTCAGATGGAAAGTGGAGCCTGTTCCCCTTTGATTAACAGCCTAAGCTCCCCAGGAGCCCTTAGCATCTCTCGCCTCTAATTTAGCAGCTTGAAAAGTGCCGAAGGCAGTGGAGATGCCACTGTCACCTCACCTGGACTGACAGAGTGGCACGGCACCTGGGGACATCCCCACACTGATGACAAGGCCATCCCTCCACTGGGGTCCTGATTCCCCTGTGCACCCAAAAAAACCCCATCCTACCCAGGCTCCCACAAACCTGCACTCTCTTTCCCGGGCATCCTCCTCCACCCTTCTGTAAAGCCTCCAAAATAAACATTTAATTTTGATTTAATGCAATAGTTACTGCAGTCAGTAAATACCAAAACTATATTAAAGGAGGATTAATGGCCATGTAATGGCCAAGTGTCTATTGCATAACCCTTAATCGGCGTGAATGGTCTCCTGCCGTGCCGCAGAGCCTCCGGCCATCCCTCCCCATCCCTCCCCATCCCTCCCTGCCTTCCCAGCTATGGCTGAGGCTGACAGTCCTGTGAGAAATGGATGGGATTACTGCAGCTGTCAAGCAGAAGCAGGAGATCTCCAAGTGTTATGCTGGTTAAAAGCATCTGTCCATGGGCGCAGTGCCTGTTTGGAGCAGCTGAGCATTGCTTGGGGATGAAGGTCCCCAAAACACCTTCACACATGCACCTGGCAATGGCACCAGCCTGGGGAGAGCTGTGAATTCCCCTACACGCCCCTTGTGCATGTGGTGGCTCTGGGGGAGGCCAAACAGGGCACATGCTCCAGGGCCATGCAGGGGTGGTGGATGGATCAGCTAGGAATGACCTGGACATGCTTTCATGGGAGGGGAAACCAAGGCAGCAGCTGAGCCAAGGAGAACCTCCCCACTCAGAGCCCCTATGCCACAGTCCAGCACTGCATCCCCTGGTCCCTGGCACCCATCTGCACAGAAAACTGGTTTTAAAAGGGGGGAAAAAAGCCCCACATTTTGAGCAAGTGTTGGCTGGCTTCAGCTGCAAATTCACTTGTCAGGAATATTGGAATTACTGGATGGTGCGAACATCTGTGCAAGGCAAACACCAGGGCAGGGAGGGGGGAGTGGAGCCATCAAGCCTCCCAGACTCCCTGCTGCTTGCAGATGCTCCATGGGATGCTGGAGGAAGGCAGCTGCAACCCAACACGTGCTCCCACCCACCTCCCAGTGCAAGGAGACCCCAGCAAGCCCCTCAAAATACCCTGGAGAGAAGGCTGGAACTCAGGGGACTCACCACAGCAGCTTGCCAGCTGCACATTCCCTCTGGGTGAATACTGGAGTAATTGGGCTTGACTGCACAGGATTAGCATGGAAGCACTTCTCATCTCCTGCCCCACATCTCCTGCCCTCCCTGTACCTGCCTATCCTAGGCTTCCCTAACGTTTTTGTGGCATTATGGGGCTTCTCCATCACTTTCAGAGCAGCCACTGAGCAGCACTTCCCAACCTCATCCTGCAGCAGCCCCCAGCTACCAAAACCTGCCTGTTTATGTTCAAAACAACCCTCGGGCAGGAGCTAATCAGCCACTCAGGCATGAGCAGATCTGTGCTCAGGTGCTGACTATTTGGCCACCCAAGCATGGCACAATGGGGTGCTCAGCCATGCCCTAATTGGGGACTCACACGTGAATTAGCTGCGTGCCCAGGTGTGAACTGGGCACCCATCCCTGGGCACCCACATGGGAAGCAACCGAGTGGAGAAACCTCATTATTTTGCCCAGTGCATCTTCTCAGAGGGGCTATGATTGCCAAATTGCACCCTCACGTGTGTTTCAGGAGGACAGTGGGTATTGGCACTGGAGCAGGGTTGGATCCAGGCTTGGGGACACCCCTCTCCATCCTCCTTCTCCTGCAGATGCACCATCCCAAATAACAAACAGCTTTCAAAGCCTGTCTCCCATTGATGTCACATCAATGCCAGCAGAGATAAAAGCCAAGAGACCAAGAACCAGCACTGGCTTTTCCAGGGAATATTAATTAGAGGGAAAGCCTCATTAGTGAAGCAAGGTTGGCTGCTGGCACTGCCTTTCCCCCTACCCACTGTGTCCCAGACCCCCCAAAGGGGCACGGGGGGTATCAGCCCTCCTGGCTGCCTTGGTGGGCTGAGCCAGGGGGTGCACTGCACATCCCCCAGTGCAAGTGTTACATGTTAAAGGTGTTTTAATTTTTATATTAAAAAAGAAGGGGAAAACCTGCTTCTCCCATCCCTGGCTGCTGGCACTTTCCAGGTGGGCAGGGTGATGAAGTCCCCCTGTGCCCTGCTGACAGCAAACCCAAGTGTTTGTGGGGAAGAAGCAGCACATGGGTTATCTGATGCATGTTGGGAGGTTTTCTTTGACAGCTCTGCAGCTGGAAAGGAGCAGAGGGAGTGTGGGATGCTGCCTCCAGTCAACCTGATCCTCTGCACTGGTGGGGAAAGGGAGAATCCTGGGCAGACCTTGTGTCTTCCAATGCAGGAAGAGGTCAGGACCAAGACTGCACTCCACCACCCTCCCAAGAGCCTGGGTCAACTGGACAGTACCTGCCAGTCCTGTCTGCTGTTAATTGCCCCAGAAAACAACACTTAAGCAAATTAACAGGTTAGTGACAGGAAAGGGATGAGGAAGGAAGTGTCACTTGGAGGGTTAAACAGCCATGGCCACCAATTAGAAGTGGCACCCCTGTGTGCCCCAGCACCCAGACTGGCCAGGGAATACCGCAGGGACCAGCAAGGTCCAAACTGAAGCAAAAACACCCCTTGCCAAGGCCATAAAACCAAAGGGCTGAAGCAACTGGGTGGTGCTGGGGACAGGCAGAGAGCCTGGGGCTGCACAGGACAGGGCCACTGGTGCCTGGGGATGGCAGCAAGGCAGAAGCGCCGGGAGGACCGAAGTGCCACAAAAGCAGTTATTCATCACAGGGAACTTTTCATTCTTTTTTGTTGTTTTTTTTTTTATTTTATTGAGGTGAGCCCAATTCTTCCTGACAGAGCTTCACAGCACAGCTCTGCCCAGCGGCTGCTTACAGAGTCACACCAACAAGCAAGAGGGTGTGGGAGGAAGGCATCCTGTGTCTGTGCCACAGGGGCCTGGTGGGCACTGAAATGGGCTCAGCATGTCGCCCCCAGCCCCATGCCACCTCAGGGACAGCTGCCATCACAAGGTTTGAGACATCTAGGCTTCCCTGAGGGTGCTCAGCACCAGTCCTGCTCTCTGAGGATGCTCTCCCGGCAGACACAGACCAACTCACTCCAAGCACTCCTGAGGACGGGTGTCAAATCAATCCCCACAGCAGAGATGCCAAGTTAAAAGGAAAAAAAAAAAGAGCAAAAAAACCCCAGAGGAAAGCAGCCATCCATCTGCCAAACCAGCAATTTTCATCTGGATTTCCAGAAACACTTCAGCTTTTAAAACCAAGAGCAGAGAGAAAATAAAACCCCTCCTCTTCTACAAGCATAGAAAGCATTCAGGAGATGAAGTGCAAAATTCCAATTTGACTTCAAAGGCATTTCTCCTGGCTGGTTACCCCTAAATCCTGGCACAACCCACTGGAAAGCTGGTGGGCAGTGCTGTTTGCTGCCAGACGACAGCACCCAGCCAGCCAGGGTGCGGGGTGCTGTGCTGGGGGAGCTCAGGGTGTCAGAGGAATGCTGAAAACCTAGTACTCACCCATTTGGAAGCAGGGAGGAGGAGGAAGGATGGAGGGGAGGAAAGGAAGGATAAAGTTTTCATCAGCTGTAATCAGCACTTTTTTCATGCACTATATCTTAATGTATGTTAGAATCTCCTCTGTAATGGAACAATACCGTGGCTGTCGTAACCAGTAACACTCTCAAGAGCACTTGACTCCCAAGTCATCCAGGTGCTTTTGACAATGTTACCCTGGGTTGCTATAGGAACCCCAACAGTTTTCCCATCTGACTTCTCCATTAACACTGGGATTTATATTTAATTTGTTTCCCTTTTCCTCAGCAAGAAGAGGCGAGGAGCAAGTGCCCATGCAGGGGGAGGAGATGCTCCTCAGTGGGTGTCTCCTGGCCATGTCAAAACCAGCACCAGGAACCAGTCGGTTGTGCCAAGATGCTGCTGGAGTGACAGTGCAAGCAAACCCTGACCTGCTGCAGGTGGGGAAGGGCACAGCTCCACTGCACTGTCAGGAACCACCTGGGATGGTGTTCAGGATGGCTTTATTACAGGGCTAGCCCATGGTCCCATGCCAGCCTGTCTCCCCTTGCCTTCCTGCAGGGAGCAAGGCCGAGGGGCTCATGGGCTGAGCATCCCACGCAGCTCCTGGACAGAGGTGACAGGCAGGGAGCAGGTGAAGTTGCTGCAGAGATAGGCAGTGGCTTTCCCATCCTTCCTCTCCAGGGATGCAAAGAAAGGCAACTGGCGGTAGAGGAACCCAGCGCTGTCTCCATCTGCAAGCATCAGCACCTGTGGAGAACGAGCTGTGAGAGCCAGCACCAGCCAGCTGGTCCTTCCCTCCACACAGACATGCCAAGAGCTGGCAGTGTCCCCCCATGGGACAGGGAGCCAAGGGGACCCCTGCCAGCCCTCTGTCAGGGTCCCACAGTGGCCATGTCCCCACTGCGCCTGTGCTGGAGGGAGCACGATGGAGATGTGGCAGCTTTGCCTCCTTGTCCGCTCTGGACACTTGGCAGATGGGATGAAGCA
>NW_008658961.1:16769-22389 GCF_000695815.1 Acanthisitta chloris
GCTGTCCAAGCCAGCCAGGACACCTGCCCAACCCAGGATCAGCCCCAGAATTGGCTGTAGCATCGCCCCATCCCAAATGCAGGCCAGTTCCACCTGCTGTCCCCACACTTCCCAAAACAGCCAGGTCAGGGGCTTTCCCTGCTGACACGCAGTACCAGCCAGGGGTGATGACCGGGCTGCCAGGATAATTAGCTTTTCTGAAAGGGAAAATGTTTGTTAAAGCCTCAGGGCTTGCAGGCTAATCAGGAGGAAGGCCAGGAGCTGGCGGGGAGCCTGGTGCCGACACGGATGCAAAAGGGTGGGCAAAACGCTGGCCCTTCCCAAGGCCCAAGGCCCAGTGGAACATCCACCTACTGGAGCACACAGCTCTCCCTTGCCTGCCCCAGCCCTGTACCTGCACCAGTTGCAGTGCCCACTGAGCACACACATGCCTGCTACATGCCCATGCCACTCATGACAATGCCAAGGGATGCCAACACCAAATGCTGCTGCACACAGCACACATCTCTCACCACAGCATCACTTGCCCAGCACCAAAATCCTCTGCACTGGCCCCAGGGCCAGCAACAAACCCAGTGCCGACACCCAGGGACACCCAGGGACACAGCCTCACCTGGGCCTGGCAAGGGCTGCCCACACCCCTGTGCCCTCAGGGGGTCACCATGTCCCCAGGCTCCTGCCCTGGACAACAGCTGCTGCAGTCCCATCCTGTCCCCCAGCACCCCACATCTGCTTGGCCACTGCTTTGACCCAGCTCTGGCTCAGCCCATCTCTCTGCCTGCCTCCTGCTCCCCCGCAACCTCCTCCCCCATCGCCTTTGTCTGGAATTAATTCCAGGAGTGATTAATTACCAATTCATGTCCAATCTGAAATTCATTATTCATTTTTCTCACAAGCTCCCCAAGGTCCTCTCACGGGGCCAGGATGAAGGCGAGCGGCAGGCGGGCACTCTGCAGCCGAGGAGATAATGGGATCCTTCATAATTACCCTAAAGACCATTAACAGGGCAGGGATCTATACCAGGAGCCAGGATTTACACTGGAGCAGGGATCCAACCCCCTCTGCTCCCAGCACCAGCACAGACAGGGGAGCAGCCACCAGCATTGCCCCTGGAGCACTCACATCCCCAAGGCAGTTGCCTGCAACAAGGGGCTCCTCCAGGCCCACGGTCCATTTAAATCCACGACCTCAATGCCATTTTATCATTGGCATCTCGTTACAGCAAGGATTCCAGTGTGAGGTTTGTAAGGAATTAATTACTGGAACGACCTAATTAATTGTGTTCCTGCAGATGAGCCTGGCCCCCAGTGCCCTGCCAGCACCAAGGGAGTGGGGGCGCAGGGGACACAGTGGTGATATGTCCCCAGATCCTTGGCAAAGCCTACTCCCAAAGCTGTCACATCCCCAGAGGAGGTGACCCAGAGCTGCTCTGCCTCAGGCAGCTTCCCAGGGTGGGGAAGGAGAGCTGGGGAGCAGCTGGAGGGGGCTGGAGGCGGGTGGGAAAAGGAACACCCACACCTCCATGCAATGTGGCATGGAAAGAGGTATGGCTGTCAGGAGGCAGCAAGCTGCTCCCAAACCCAGTGTGACCCTCTGAGCAGTGGGATTCTCCTCCCTTCTCTCCATCACCTCTACAAGGTGAGGAGCCATTGCTACTCCCAGAGATGATGCTCAGCTCCTACCACTCCTGCACACTCATGTCTGGGGAAGTGGAGACACATGATCACAGGGCTGTGCTCCTCTGGGAAAGAGCTTTTCCCTCCTGTCTTGTTCCTTTTTCCACAAAACAAAGCCAGGTTCTTGAATGGAACAGCTTCTATTCTATCCCACCAATACAACACAAAGAACACATAAGGGGAGGCAAGGGGAAAATAGGGCTGGACCTCCACCCTGCCTGCTGCCAGGCTCCAGCTGCAGCACCTGTACACCCCTCCGAGCACAGCCCAAGCAGGTGTCACCAGGGCTTCACTCCCCCGTGGAAATATCCATCTGGAGCACCTAGCCCTCATCTTCCTCCCTTCCACAAGGAATGCAAAAGCTTGGGGGACACAGACCAGAGCCTGGGGAGGGAGCATCCCAACCAGCCAGGCTTGTTAGCAGCCTATCAGGAGGGAATCGAACCACAAATCGAACCACAGGAGGAGAGGACATGGCCATGCTGTTTGTTCTGCTCAAGACCCCAAAGCTGCTGGCTGCATCCCCAGAGCTGCTGTGGGCTCAGGGGACAACGGCTGAGCGAGCTGCAGGCAGAGGGAGCAGGTTATTAGAAGCAGTGCTGCGCTCCCCACGGCCATCACAGCACTCCCTGTCCCTACAAACTGGGTCACCTGCTGTAATCCAGCAGAGGGAGAGAGGAAGGGTGAGGGAGCAGAGGCCCAACACATGGCACAGGGACCGGCATGGCCAAGGGCACTGCTGGATGGGTGCTGGTGGAGGAAGAACGAAAAGCTGTGTGCCCCACTCACACTCCTGAGAAGAAGTTATGTCCATCCTCCAAGACCAGCATTAAACTGGGCACATAGGCAGAGGGTTAGGAGTGACAGCCCCATAGGCTGAGCTAATGTGAGGACAGAGCAGGGGATCCCATGCTGATGGCTCAGCCACCCCAGTTCACCTCAGCTGGAGTTAGAGAGGGAAACTGGTGTATTGGCCTCAGGACCAGCTCCTCATGTGCTGAGGTTGAACATGTCAGTCCCTGCCAACAGGACCCAACAGGAGAGGGATGAATCTGGTCCCCATAAGCCCCCTCACCCGCAGCCCAGTCCTACATCCCACATCTCCACAGCTTTGCTGAGGTCAGAGCCATCATCCCCAGGGCAGGGACACTGCCCACCAAATGTGATGGGCACCAGCTGCTGTGCTGCCCTTCCCTGCCAGCTCTGCAGGCACCAACAGCTCCAGCTCCTCCGTGGGATGCACCAAGTGACGCATCTCACGGATGTGGACAAGCAGAGCCAGACAGGAACTCCAGTGCAGTGACTGCACAGCTGGGGACAAAGCTTTGGGAAAAATCAGCCCCTCCCAAGTGGGAGTACCCACAACGAGAGCAAGTAACTACTTGTCAGGGTGCCAAGGTGGCCCCAGGCAGAGGGTGACCCAGACACTGCCTGGATTTGCATGGGGCATGACACATCCACACCAGGCATGACACATTCAAACCAGAATGAAAGGTTGTCCCTTGGGAAAGCAGTGCTGGGCTAAGGCTGAGCAGTGTAAAAAGACAGCACTGACAGCAGCCCCTGCTGTAGCCACTCCTGGATTGGACTGCCAGAGCTCTGGAAAGAACAAGATGCTTCCCAGAAGGGAGGCAGGACAGAGGAGTAGGAGGATGGATGCTAAAGAAGCACTTTAGCATGGGAGAAAGAATGAAGGCACTGGCAATGCAGGCAGCAGGGGCCAGGGGAGGGATGGTGGTGCTGGCGGGCAAGGGGACACCCTTACCTTGTTAGGGCTGAAGACAGAGTGGATGCAGCGCAGCATCTCTTTGGTGTCTTCTCCTTGGGGGTCCCCACAGATAACGACCTAATCAGGGAAGTGTGAGTGGCAGGAGGGAGAAAACAGAGCTATGACTGCATCCACGCCCTCACCAGCCCCATTCCCTGCAGCAGGTCCCATAGGGGACACTGAGCCCCAGCTCATACCTGTCTGAGGGTGTGATGGAAGATAGCAGTGGCCCGGGTCATCTCTGGCAGGATTATCGGGATCTTCTGCAGCCTCTCTGAGTAGGCAGCCAAGATCTTCCCAGCTTTTTCCACCCAGTCCATATGGCCAGAGTAACAAGCTGCTCGGAGCAGGTTTGTGACAGTGACAGAGTTGGCAGTGGGCTCTGCTCCATCTTGGTCTGCAGGGGACAGCAACTCTCATCAGCCCAGTGCCTCACCACCCCATGGCTTGGTCCTCCAGCTCAACATCATCCCTGCCCTTCTGAAGCTGCCCCACACCACAACCCATGGAAATCATGGCCATGGCCCCAAGCTCACCATCCTTCAGGCGCAGGAGCAGGGAGGGATCACCAGCCTCGCTGGAGAAATACGCAAAGCCTTTGGGGTCCCAGAAGAGCTTGTCTTGCATGTGCTGGAGATGCAGAGCCCACTCCAGCCAGCCCTGCTCCAGTGAGGCTTCATACAGGTCGAAGAGTGCCTGGATGACGAAGACATAATCCTCCAGGAAGCCCTGGATGGGCACAGCACTGCAGTGAATATGGCAAAGAAGCATCAGGATCTCTACACTGACCAGGTTGGACATTTTCTCCAGCCCAAAAAAGCTTTGCCAACTGGTCTCTGTTACCCAAGGAGATGCCACCAAGATGAGCAGTCGCTGTGCCAAGTCATCACACAGCACATCCCCTCTGTACAGGAGAGGAGGGAAGGGGAAGGTTCCTGACAGCATGGAAGATGAGGAATGGGAAAGGATTTGACCTTAATTTCTCCTCACTAGGTGAGGGGCACTAATCCATACCAAACTGCACCAGAAGCAGTTCTGTGTAAGGCAAACATCCTCCCTCCCTCCAAGATCAGTCCTGCCTGGAAGAGAGTAGGACAGGGACTACTGGGGGTCTGGGCAGCACCTGTGGGGTGGCCAGTCAGTCTGCAGACACTCCCTGTACCACTGCTCACCTCTGCTCCACCGAGTTGTCCTTGCCCCGGTAGCAGCTCCGCAGCAGCCTCCCACTGGCAGGGTCGAAGAGGTGTGTCCTGAGGAATGAGGCTGCCTGTGCAGCCCTGTGCACGTACTCCTGCTCCGCCAGGATGGCCCCAGCCTGGGCAAAGCCCGAGATCATCAGCCCTGCGTAGGCACAGACACGGGGACAGGCTCAATGGGGCACACAGAACCCACGGGCAGGGTCACTGTCTGTCCTTTAAAGGATGATCAGCATGAAGCTCATCCTCCTTGATGCCAGCAGGTCAGGGCTCAGCCACCAGCTCTTCTGCTTGGTTCAAATCACTAAGTCACTTACTGTCAGCAAAGAGATGACAGAGCACTGCAAGGCCAGCAAGAGCTGAGCTTTTGCTTGCAGGCAGAAGCAGGGCTTAAGAGTATTCCTGTTTGCAGGACATGGTATAACTCCAGCCCACGCCAGCTCCAGACCCAAATACTCAGGGATTTACTGCTGTGAATAGTCCCCGGGGTCCTGCAGTTATAACCTGCTGCAGGACATCCTGACAGATAGACACAGAGTTGTGGTCCCCTACTCATGCAGCAGTGGGCATGGGCTCTGCACCCACCTGGGTCCTGAGTCCCTAACTCAGTCCCCTTGCCCAGAGCCTAACCAGGGGAGCTGGGCTGAGCCAGGGGAAGAGTTTTGCTGCTCTCTGCTGGCTACTGGGGAGGAAAATAAAGCCAGAGCAATATCTTAATGCTCAGCAGCTCCATGGCATACAGGTATGGGGCTGCTTCCCCACAGTCCCAGATCCCAGCCCACCCATGCCTCCAAGGGGATTCTCCAGTCCCAGCAGAACACGTTGCTACCAACCCCACAAAACATCCTGGCCCTGGGCAGCCACAGAGGGGTCCAGCCAAGGCATGCACCCCTGGAGCCAAGCTGCCTCTCACCATTCCATGCTGCCAGCATCTTGGTGTCGAGGTGCGGGCGCGGGCGCTGTGCCCGGGCTGCGGAGAG
>NW_008658961.1:22474-26773 GCF_000695815.1 Acanthisitta chloris
GCTACGGGCAATGAGGACATTCTTGCCCTTCAGCTCCTGATGGGGGTCCTGAAGGGAGAGAGAGATGCATTCTATGAACACCGTCAGGCTGAGGAGATGTTGGACCACATGTGCTTTGGGGTTGTTCTGCCATCTCTTCCATGCCTAGGGGTGTGGTTCCTCCACCAGTGATCTTAGTACCAGGCAAGTCTTTGCTCTCCCTCACCTTCATGGGGTCCACGTTTCCAGTCTTTTCCACTCCGTAGTGGTGCATGAAAACATCTCCCAGAGTCATGCCCTCTGTGGCCCCCTCGACAGGGTCAGGGAGAAGAGCCGAGATCTCCTCAGCTGTCCACACACAGAAAGCTCCTTCTCGCTTCTCTCCAGATGTGGTGGTTGGGTAGGAATCTGCATCTTCTGCACTATAGAAACCTCCTGTCTGGGAAAAGAGGAACAGAGAGACCCTTCAGCTACCAGGACAGCACCTTCAGTCAGCTTCCCATCACTGCTGGGCTGGCAGTCCAGCCAGCAAGCCACAGCAGTGCCCCACATTTAGCTCAGCTGGGCAGAGAGGGAGGGAAAAACAGCCCTGAACCACATCCCAGGAGAGGGTAAGTGCCACCTTTTGGCCCAGCTCAAGGAACAACCCACCTGGTCACTCAGGTCTCGTGAGACATAGAGCAGAATGTCTCGAGTGACATCAGCAAAGAATTCATCGCCAGAGATCTGTGGGAGGCACAGGGTACACATCAGTACAAGGGGCACGGGGAAGACAAGAGACACAGCAAGACATAATAAGAGATTCTGATTTAAAGAGTCAGCAAAAGAGGGGAGTCACATCTGAAAGTCCAGGGATTTTAAACGTAGGATGGATTCAGAGTAAGACCTCCAATAGAAATCCACTATCAGTGGACACTGATATTCTAAGGGCAGTGGAGAGCAACCCTGGAGTTACACCAAGGTCAGAGGCAGCAGCATGTGTTTGCTGACTAGCAAAGACCAGCTCAAAGGCTGTTCCCTCCCCATTACATTCCAAACCCTGGGGGTACACCATCATGGGTTTGTGCACTGTTTCTGGATGAACACCAGTAGATAAAGGGAAGCATGGGATTTCTCCATGCTCACGGGATGGTTAACATCTCAGAGAACAAGTTCTGAAGCTTCTCCCCGAACCAAGCCAGCCCTCCCCAGCCAGGATGAGTGCTGCCCCCCGCAGAAGGATGCTACAGGTGTACCTGAAACGCTCTGCTGTACACAACTGCCAGCTGCCCCTGGTCATACAGCATCTTCTCAAAGTGAGGGACATGCCAGTGCTGGTCGGTGGAGTAGCGGTGAAACCCCTGCAAAGACCACATGGACATGTTTCTACTCCACATTTCCACCCCACACTTCCACCCCACATGTCCTGGGAAGTTTACCCCCAAGGTCTTCCTCCTACCTGACCAACATGGTCATGAATGCCTCCATGGGCCATCATCTTGAGGGTATGCAGAGCCATCTGCAGTGCCTTGGCACCCTCTGGAGTTGTTCGGTGCAGGGCCCAGTATGTGAACAGGAAATTCAAATTCACTGAAATACAGGGAAAAAGTGGGAGGCTGTGGGGTGGGCTCTGCCCCCACAGCACTGCCTGCCCCATGGCAGGGCTCAACAGCAGAGGCCAGACTGACCTGGGGTGGGGAACTTGGGGGATTTGGAAAAGCCACCATACTCCTCATCATAGGATTTGGAGAGCTGCTGGAAACAGGTGTCCATCACCTCTTTGGATGATGGGGGTGATCCCTGGCCTTGTGTATGGATCTCAGATGTGTGTCTCAATGCTTCCAGGATCCTCTGGCTGCTCTCCAACAGGGCATCTTTGTTCTCCTCCCACTAAGATGCAAAAGGAGATAGTTTTTCCATGGTTTTGTCTCTCTTTCTGTTGCCAGCCTTGCACCAGTCCAAACTGCATCTCCAATTCTTGATCCCCCTCCCCAGATCAGCTCAAATCCACCGCTAACCCAGCCAAATCTCTGACATGTCCTCTGGGCTACTCCTCCTCATGACTGTATCTCCTAACTCAGTCACTCTTCAAGCCCAGACCAATTTCCCCACAGCCCCTTTGGCACCTGCTCTGCGATCCGGAGTAGCACAGTCCGGAAGCCAACGTGATGAACTCCATCCTCAGGAGGGAAGTATGTCCCCCCAGCAAAGGGCTTGAGGTCTGGGGTCAGCCAGACGCTCATGGGCCAGCCACCTCTACCGCTGG
This sequence comes from Acanthisitta chloris, assembly GCF_000695815.1. Classification (NCBI taxonomy): domain Eukaryota; kingdom Metazoa; phylum Chordata; class Aves; order Passeriformes; family Acanthisittidae; genus Acanthisitta; species Acanthisitta chloris. The sequence continues at coordinate 24,699 of NW_008658961.1, forward strand.
TGGCCTGAAAGACAGATCACAGGTGCACCAAAGTCACACAAGAGGCAACTTCTGCTCTGCACCCCTCCAGCACATCCAAGAAGACAGATGTGTGCTTCTTTCCACCCTCATGATCCTGCGTGGCCCCATCCAGACCACCCCACATACTGGTTCCTCTTGCCTGAGGAACATGACCATGAACCTCAACCTGAGGGAGCCAAAGCCTCCCTGCTCGTGCTTCCCTCACCTGCACGAAGGTCATGTACACTTTGTCCACATCTGGCCGCTCCTCACGATCTACTTTGATGCACACAAAGTGCTTGTTCATGATCTCCCCGATCTCCTTGCTCTTGAAGGACTCCTCCTCCATCACATGGCACCAGTGGCAGGTGGAGTAGCCAACTGAAAACAAGCTCAACTGAGTGAGGAATGTTCCTCTGCAGGGAGAAGAACATGTGTGATGGAGAGATCACTCACAGATGGGGAACCCCACTATGGGCAACAGCTGCTGCCCCCCTGGGGAAGAGAAGGAGGAGAAAGGCCTCCTGGGCTCTCCAGCTCTTATTCCTAAGAGAACTCTGAATCTTGATGAGCCAATTTTTGGAGAGAGATGTTCCAGCACATAGACCTCTCTTGCTTAGTGTTCATCACTACCTACATGGTTACTCACACATCAGCTTGGGATGCAGCCCAGCTTATCTGATCATGTACTGAACAACACATGGGGACATGAAATAAGTCTTGTTTTTGGTTACCTGACAGGAATATCAGCTTGTTTTCTTGCTTTGCTTTTTCAAAGGCTTCCTGACCCCAAGGGAACCTGTGGGGGGAAGACGAGAGAGAAGCTTCAGGTGTTCCTGTTGCCAGGACCCAGGCTCCTCTCAAACTACTGCCTGGTGAGTGCAGTTAGGACAGCTGGAGCACAGCTGGCTCAGGAATGTGGACCCTTAGGCCATGGGGGCTTTGCCTGGCATTGCTTCCATGGCAGTGAGTCTCTCAGCCCCACGAACACAAGGAGAGGAGGAGGAGGAGAGGGAAAGGCTCCCATAGCTCTTACCAATCCACAGGGTTGTGGGCGTGCTGCAGGAGGTACGGGGACTTCTCGTTAATCAGGCGGTTGGTGTGACGAGGGGCGCTGGGTGTCCCCACCGTGGCCATGGCTGCAATCCCCGTTAGAAACGTGCACCTGTGATGCCAAACAGCCTCATGGGTTCCCTGCTCTCCACAGCAAGGCACAGCCTCTGGAGAGAGCTGTGATGGCCCATACCAGCACCATCACCCCAGCTCCTGCGGTGCCCAGCACAGCCCTGGGATGGGGTGCTGCTCCCTGCTACTCACTCCCCATGCCAGGGGAACCACTCTCAGCCCCAGTCCTGGGTGGCTCTGCTAGGGCTCAGTTCACCTCCATCCCCCTCCAGGCTCCTACAAAGTCCTCCCCACTCACTGGAGGCTCAGGTAAGGTTGTTCTCCAGCACAGCCATGGTGGGGGAATGCCATCCCCAGGGCTACCCCCCACCAGCACACTCTGGGGGCACACCCGACAGCTGTGGGTGTGGGAGCTGCACCTGTGGGCCTTGACCTGTGTGTCCTCAGAGAGGAACATCCCTTGAAAAGAGGAAAATCTCCTTCCATGGGTGGGTGGCTCCAGGTGTGGGCAGGGGGGCACAGGCTCTTCACGGTGAGGGGAGTGAGGGGCAGGAGGGGACCAGAGAGATCTCTCTGCTGCTGAGGAGCAGATGCAAGGCTGGGGCACGGGGATGCAGGAAGGGGTGCAGGGATGCAGGAGGGAGTGCAAGGATTCAGGAAGAGGTGCGGGAATGCAGGAGGAAGTGCAGGGATGCAGGAGAGTACAGGATTGCAGAAGGAAGTTGGAGATGCAGGACGAGGTGCAGGGATGCAGGAAGCAGCGCAGGGATGCAGAAGGGAGTCCAGAGATGCAGGAGGAGGTGGGAGAGTGGTGCAGGAAGTGCGAACAGCAGGTGAAGCTACGCAGGGGTCGCAGGGATGCGGGGAGGATGCTGAGGAATGCAGGAGAGGCGTCAGGGTGCGGAAAGGCTTTAGGAGGCGTGCGGAGAGGATTGCGGGGGTGGTGGGGA
>NW_008658962.1:0-2687 GCF_000695815.1 Acanthisitta chloris
CTTTCCCCTCTCCCATTCCCCTCTCCCCTCTCCCTTTCCCCTCTCCCGTTCCCTCTCCCAGCATCATTCCACACCAATAACTGCCTTTTTACAAAAAAGCCCCTTTTATATATATATATATATATCTCCTTTATTTTCCTCTCGAGCATCACCCGCAGCAGAAGTAGTTTTCTTGTTTTGTTTGGGTTTATTAATCTGCTCATTACTTTTAAGTGCTTGGATTGTATGCAAATATTCCCTGCTATGGGAAGTTTGTGACCTGGCCCTGGACATTATCCATGGGAGATGAGTGTTTAAACTCTCATGGCTGTGAGGGAGAGAGACACAGAATATATACATTTATCCAGAGAGATCTAGATGTTATATAGGCATCTAACTTGTCTCACAAGAGCTGAACAGGACCCTGAGTTGAGGGAAAAAACATAAAAATCAATGTTCTCTTCAAACACAGAGCCCTGGAGATGAGAACCCATAGAACAGCCTTCCCTGAACATCTGCAGCAACAAGTATCTGGTTTTGTGTGTGAACAAAACGAGCAGAGGATAGGAAAAATGAGACAAGAATGCAGTTGACAAAACCAGCTGTTCCCAAATTAATGTTTGCAAATGCCTGGGCCAGTTCTTCAGCTGAAGACTTCAAAAGTCATCAAAAGGCTTGTGCTAGTTTGTACTATTTAAAGCTTTGGCTTTCAGTTTTTGCAATGGATTCATCCAGCTCCATTGGATACAGGAGAATTACAAAGCTTTAGTTATTTTTAATCTTCACAGGGTCCCTCCTTGGAGCAACTTTGTACCTCCTGAGGTCAAAAATCCCATTTCCACATCTCATTTCAGCTTGGGTCAGCAGGATAGTTGTGTTTTCTCTGGGAGCAGCTGTTCCCTCCCAAAGTTTGCTGAAAGGACTCACCCTACACAGAAAAGCAGAGAGAAGCACCTGCACTTGTTGTCACTTGAGCTGATGAGAACTCACTCACTGGGGTGGCTGACAAGGAGAAATGACACTGCTGTTTCATGAGAGGGGAAAAAAAAAAAAAAAAAAAAAAAGCCTTTTTGGCATTCCAGATAGGAACTCAGGAACAAAAAAAAAATCCAAGCCCAACAGAGAACTGAGCCACGACTTCAGCTGGGAAAGGGCCACGGTCCAAGTCTGGGTGGGGAGAACTGCCCCTGTTTTCTACTCAGGGAAGGTCATGAGCAATTAAATAGCTGTTAGTGCTGCTTTCTTCTGCCTTTTTCCTCCCTCTCTCACACTGGAGCCTATGACTGTCCCTAGGTGGATTCCCAAATGCTGTGCCCACATGGAGCTGGGGGAGCATGGCAAGGCCCAGTGGTCAGACAGCAGAGTCAACTCCAGTTTCCAAGTGCCTATTCCTGGCTCTGACTCACTGGGTGATGCTGCTTCAGGCACAAGCAGCCAGTTTTAAGGCAGAAATTGCAGGCTGTGGTGGAGGACACTTCTGGATGTCACTTGGAGGAGGTTCTGCTGCCCTCACTGACTGCCACAATGTGTTGGCATCGTGTCACTAGGGCTCTGGAGTCAGAGAGCAGAGCAGCAGCTCTGTGTGTTATCTACACCAGCAGCAGGACACAGGGCTGGGCACAGAAAGCCTTGTTGGTCTCAAAAGTTGTGAGATAAACTAACACTGAGTGTATGAGACTAGTACAGAAGACTAAGAGAGATCCATCCTGGAGATGGAGAGTTTGCTCAGAATCACAGAGTCATTGAGACTGGAAAAATCCTCCAGGACCATCAAGTCCAATCTGTGACCCATCCACACCTTGTCAGCACTGAGTGCCATGTCCAGTGGTTCCTTGAACACCTCCAGGGATGTGACTCCACCACCTCCCTGGACAGATCCAATGCCTGACAATCCTTTCTCTGGGGAATTCCTTCTGATGCCCAACCTGAACCTCCCCTGGCACAGCTTGAGGCTGTTCCCTGGGAGCAGAGCCTGACCCCAACCTGCTGCACCTCCTGGCAGGAGCTGGAGAGAGTGAGAAGGTCCTTCTGAACCTCTTTTTCTCCAGGCTGAGTCCCCTAAATCCTTCAGCCACTCCTCTAGGACTGACTCTCCAGCCCCTTCCCCAGCTCTGTTCCCTTCTCTGGACACCCCCAATGTCTCTCTTGCAGTGAGGGCCCAGAGCTGGACACAGCACTGGAGGTTTCTCACCAGAGGTTCTCCAGACCTGGGCAGGGGAATTTGCCTTGTTAACAGGAAGATCACATTTTCCAGGCTCACCAGGCACAAAGTTGATTTAACCATAACTAACGGAGCAGATTAGGACAACTGGTACTCTGCTACATCAAACACAGGTTCATTCATGCTGCACTTTAATTCCCAGTGTGTATGAGCAATTCCCTCCAATTGAGGGACTATAAAAGTTAGGTGCTGCTCAAATATTTCACCCTTCCCATCTCTCATCTCCTTTTCCCTTTAATAAAGCAGTGATAACACTATTGACACACCCTGAGACAGGTTGATAAAGGCTCCTCCTGGTGCAATGTAGCTTTATGGCAATAATCCCTTCAAATTCCAGCCAGACACTCTGTCCCTCCATGGGAATCAGTGGGGAGCTCTAGGTGAAGGTAAACACAGCTCTGTTCCTCCCTCTTGAGCAAGGTGTTTTCAGTCTGAGCTTCACACACCTTCATCTCACCTGGATTCTGCTGCTCAGGATTAATTCCCT
>NW_008658962.1:2714-11482 GCF_000695815.1 Acanthisitta chloris
GAACCCTGAGCTCTCCTTCATGCTGTTTCTTGGTGTTTCTTTGGCCCTTTCCTCTCCACACCACTGCAGCTTTCATCACTGCCTCCTGCTCAGGAGGGTTACATTCTCTGGGCCAAGGCCAAGTGCTTTTTCTAAGCTCTCAGCAAGGTGCTAGTCCTGTACAGATAAAAAAAACAGCCCAAAACTGAACCTAAATGACTCCCCTCTGGAGGAATTAGTGCTGGAATTTACAGCCAGGGCCATACACAAGACAGGAAGGTGTCAGCACAAGGACAGCTCTTGTTTAGCTATGAGCAAACCCAAATCTGAGTGTCACTGTCCTCAAGGCAGCAGAGACATTTCCAGAGGGAGAGAAAGCACTAAAGAAATGAAATATTGTTGGAACTTCTATTCCTCCTAGCTCAGGTCCTTCTTCCTTCCTTCCTCTGCAGCTTTACCAGGTGACAACTGCCTCAAACTGAGCAAAACCAAAGGGATTGGAATTTCTTGTTCCACCTCACGTGCTCCTGTAACTCATCCCCCAACCAAGCAGGGATTTTGGAGCACCTCACACAGTTTCCTGACAGCTCCTGAGGATCCCACACCTAGTTCCCAGGGCAAGAGCTCAGTGGGATCTTTGGTGGGATAAGCAATTCTGAAAATGTAGACCCTACACTTGGGTACCTAAACATGGCAATAAAAGCTTGAGCTTGGTGATGCTGCTGGTTTCACTGGTCCAGTCCTCAGTTTGTAAATGGACCTAATCACAGAATGATTAAGCTTGGAAAATACCTCTGATTCCAAGCTGTGACTTAGCACCACTTTGTCAGCTAGAGCAAGTGATGCAGGATGGAGCCACCATGGGAATCTGTCAACGAGAATCCTTTATCTAACAGGGGAAACACAGAGTCAACTGCCATCTCAGCTGCTCATGCCTGATTAGATCACAGCACAAGATTTGCCCTGGTCTTATCTAAATCTCATGCACTCAGCCAAGCAGAGCTCGTGGGATCAGTTAGAATATTGTCAGGGGTTAGGCACCATCACGTGTGGCAGAGAAAACAAGAGGAGAGGCATCAGGACACCTCAGCATCACCCTGGGCATGGCTGGGACAGCTCAGATCTCCCTGCTGCAGCCACACAGAGACAATCCCCAGCCCTGGTCCCCTCCCCAGCTCCCAGCCTTGCTGCACTGATGGATTTCAGGATGCTCTGCTGTGCTCAGGCCTGAGGTAGCTTTCAGCCCATTTTGTGTCTCGCTGCAGAAAGTACAAGTCCTGCACTCGGTTGCAGAGTGTTTGCTGACTCACAGCACAAACCTTTCACTCCCTGCGAGCTGAGAACACAAACCTGACCTCAGCACCCCACCCAGGGAGGCTGAGGGACTATTTACCCAGAACTCAGAGGCCAAGGTGGAAAAAGTGTTAGAGAAATGCAAAGCAGAAACCTATTTTGGTGGTGGTTAGTGCTGCTGCCTCGAGAAGGAAGGTGAGAACTCATCCTGAGGCTTTGAGAAGGAGCTTCCCTGACAAACCAACAGCTCCAGGTCCCTCCTGCCTGGTGGGAGTGATGCTGCCAAGGGATGGACTTTGTCTAATTGTGGCTAATGCACCTTTAGGGGGGAAAAGGCACTGGAAGAAGCACAGGCTGTTTACACTGGGGGCAGCCAGCACAGGCAGCAGCACTTCAGGGCTGAGCTTCTCTCTCTCTCTCTAAACAGGAAATGTATTTTTGTCTCAAGCACTTCAGGAGAAGCCACCAGGCTTTGACTCAGAGTGGGGAGGACCAAAATGAGCATTTCAGCACCCCCAGGAGACCTGAGAGGTGGTGAGTGGGTGGCTAGAACACCTTGAACCATGACAAGAGGAACATCAGAGGACCTGGAGGGTCAGTGATGTGCTCCAGGATCCTCCAGAGCTCAGGGGGGAAAGAAAGGGATGCAAACAGAGCTGCCAGATCAGCTCTTGTGCATCAAAAGCTGCCACAGTCAGCATCACTGAGGAGGGAGAATCTGGGGCAGGGAAACATCAGGAATGGCATTTTCCATGGCAGTCAGAGCTGCTTGGTAGAGGCACAGGTTGGATAGGGCTTGGAGCAACCTGGTCTGGTGGGAAATATCCCTAATCCTAGTTCTCTAGTGGAACAAGATGAGCTTTAAAGTCCCACAATTTTTAGCTCCCCTAGTTCTGCCCTAAGTTCCATGGTATTTAGTCTCAGAGCACTTTGAGTCATGGAGTCAACGAGGTGTTTTCATGGAGTGATTTTTCAGAGTGATTTTTTCACTGGGATTCTCAAGACTTAACCTCATGATTCTGAACCTCTGTCCCATACAGGATCTGGTTAGAGTGATTTTCCTGTCTGGGAGGGTCACTGTGCACCACTTACTGAATTCCAAGGCCTTTGTAGCCAAGCAAACAAACTTGCTCCCTTGTCAAAATCCTTATTGACACTGGCCTGACTCCCACTGTCCCACTGCCACCTCTGCAGCAGGGAAGGAGCTGTGGGTGCAACCCTCTGTGTGTGTGTGTGTTGCTAAACCAGGGCTGAAATCTGGGCACATCTGCTCTGTTTACAGAGAGCAGGACAAACATTTTAGCATTCCCCCTGCTGTTCCCTGGGCTGCATTCTTAACCTCTGCCTCTTCCACAGCATCACGTGCTCCTGGGCCTTTCAGGGTGTAGCCAGAACTTTGGCTGGTGCCACCTGCCAAGCAAAGCTGTCCCCTGTCCTGCCAGGAGGCCCCTGTGGAACGTGGCAGGGAGGGATGTCCTTGCTGTGGAGGTACAAGTAGAAACAGGCAACCACACACAGCTTCACTGAGAGAAGCAGAACAACAGCTCTGCTGACTTCTCTTCCCCCAGCCTTGCTTGTTTTTTGGGTTCTTTTTTTTTTTGCTGTCACCTCCGGTGTGCAGGTGAACCCAAATTTCCCCTGTGTGAAAAGGAAGCACAGTTCTGGTTTTGTGCCCTGGCAGCAGCCACAGCCTGCAGCTCTCTGAAGCTTTACCTCACTGCAGTGTCCCTCATACCTCTGGCCCCAGGGAGCTCTTTCACCCTCTGCACCCCAAGTGAGGTGGAGTAAAGTCACTGTGAGGACAAAGGGCACTTTGCACCACCTTATTCTACACCCTGCAGTCACCTCTGGTGCCAACCTGCCTCTCCTCCCCAGTGCTCCACTGCTCACCCACCTCAGCCCTAGGGTTGAGCAAGGAAAGAACTCCCAGTGGCTGCTAGATGTCAGTTTGGGAAGGGTCCCAGTGCCCTCTTAAAGCTCAAGTTTTCCTCACCAAAACATCAGAGAGTTGCTCACATCCCACCCACCTCCTCCCACTTGTACCCCAAGGGGGTAAATTTTGCTCCACTGCAGCCCAGAGACACTTCACCACTGGGCAAAGCAAACAACTCTGGTGTCAGCTTACAATTTCCAGCCCACAGTATCAGATTTTGGAAGCTCTTCCTTGTGAAACTGCCTATTTTGATTCAAATCTGCCTAGAAAAAAAACAAAACCCTACGGCCTGAACCCTTTTCCCACCCTGCCACGTTTGGTACCGACTAACTTCAAGCCACCCTCGCTGCCCCTTTCGTTCTGCTCAGCCAGAAACAAAGCCATGGATTTCTTTCTGGTTTGGGTGCCAAGGAAACTGTCAGCTCCCATTCAGCCTCCCAGCCATTCCCTACGACACACATTTGCTCAGCCACTTGCAAATGATGCACCCCATGAGCCATCCAGTCGATTTCCCAGCACAGCATCAGGCAGGAGCTCTGCCCATGGCACCAGGGCACGGGAGGTTGGGGGACAGGGGGAACCAGGGGCCCTGCTAGGCAGGAGGCTGATGACCTTAGCTGAACAATAACTCCCAAGTCCCTCTCGAACAAGGCCAAGCAGATGAAAAAGTAGATCTGGCTGTTAGTTCCAATTTAGTTGCTGTAATGAAATTCTGCTTATCTGTAAAGGGACACGAAAAGTTTCAAGTTGCTTGAATAAAAGCAGAGCCTAAACAATGAGAATCCTTTGATTCTAAAGCCAAACTCCTTTCTTCTTCAATGCCACATTGGAGGTGTCCCCAGACTCCTCCTGGCAGTGCCTGTGGCTTTTCTGCCCCACTCAGGTTTGGTTTTTTTTCTCCCCATCTCTGTTTCTCCCACAGAGCCACAATTCCTCCAGTTGATGTCCTCAGCTTGCAGGACACTCCTCAGCTTTTCCAGACAGTTTTGTGGGGGCAATTCCTTCAGCAAACTGCCCCAAATCATCAACAGATGAAGCAGGAAACCCCAAAACAACTCAAAAATATTCACAGAAACCACCTCAGTCCTCTCTGCTGGAAAAGAAACTTCTGGTCAAACCAGTTGATTGAGACTAATTCTCTCTGAAACTTTAGAAGATTTGAAAGGCCTTTCCATGCCTATTTTGTTGTCCCATTGATGGGCAGATATTTGCTTCAGGTAAACAACATGAACCTTGTTTACAGGACACAGTGCAAATATTTCCCTGTGTGTTTATTCTGCAATCCTTGTGCTGTACAGGCAGGAAATGATTGCAGAGTAAGGACACCCAAACTCTGCTCCTTTCCAGAGCACAACTTGGAAGCAGCTGTTGGAGAAGATCCATTTCTTCCAGAGGATGTAAGTTAGAATAACTGAGAGCAACTGAGATGTCAGAGGAGGAGGAGAATGAGGCCTTACAACCTGTTTGCAAGCAAACAGGAGAGTGAACCTTTTGACTGGGAGAGCCTTAATTGTGTTTCATTAGTTAAAAGGGATCTACAAAAGGATTATAAAGAGTTTTCCACTCAGATCTCGCAGTGACAGGACAGGGCAAACCTGACTCTCATGGCTTAATGATTCTCTCTCAGTGCAGGTTTCTGTGTCTTCACAGGTCGTGCCCTTCTCTCCTTTCATCTCTCTAAAGCTCTTTTTTCTCTGTCACACTCCTCTAGAATTGCTATTGCTGTTCTAGCCCCAGGAGCCAGGCAGAAGGAATCACATATTCATAGATTGCTGAGGGTTTGGAATGAACCTTATTGCTCATCAAGTCTCCTTGAGAGTGGCCCCAAAATCATAGAAACATGGAATGGGTTGGGTTGGAATGGACCTTAAACCTCATCCCATTCCACCCCCCTGCCCTGGGCAGGGACATCTCCCACCAGAGGAGGTTGTTCAAGGATTTTTCCAACCTGGAATGAAACACTGTCAGGGTTGGGGCAGTCACAGTCTCCTTGGGGCAACCACAATATCCTTGGAGCATCCACAGCCTCTTTGGGCAACCTGTGCCAGTTTCTCTCCACCCTCCCATCCTAGAACCAACCAAGGCATCAATTCCTTTGCTCCTATTATCTCCCAAACCCAAACTATCAATACACATTGATAACTCAGTGATGAATTTGATGAGTTCTCCTGTTCAGCTTCCCTATCTGAAATCCTAGAGCTGCCTTGGACCTGAATGTTATAACTCTCCCAGATACCATTATTGACAACTGTGTGTCCCTCCCAGCTGGGGCAGCTCAGGAGCTTTCCTGAGGGTCAGTGGCATTCCACAAATCCCTGGATTAACGAGGGAAGAATGGGGGAACTGCCCGAGGTCAAGGCAGTTCCCCAGCAGTGAGTCCCTCTGATTCCACATGGTAGAGTGAGTGCTCAGATCTGATGTAATGAGCATTGTCATAATGGGATCAGCTCCAGACGAAGATCTCTTCCCCCCTCATTCCCCTTAGTTTGTTGGGATTTTTTTTTTAAGGACCTGAGAAACCTTTTCTGGAGTGGATTTAGCTGTCCCTTGCCTTGGGTTTTAGAGGGGAATTTTCCTCTTGCAGAAGTCTAAACCACAGGAGCTGGAGGAGATCAGAGTTGACCTGTTGGGCCATGGGCACTGCTGAGAGTCTGAGGGAACTTCCTGGAGGTTCTTTCCCCTTTTCCTGACTGTTACACAGAATTCTTCAGCTTTTCCACCACGTGTTACAGAGGGAACAACTTCTCTCTCAGCTGCAAAACAAGGTAGAGCTGCAGGGCCCTGACAGCTCCTGCTCCTTGGGTGGGTGAGAAGGTTCCCAAGAACACAAATCATAGGATTCAACTCTCTTTCCCCCTTTAATATTCCTCTTTTTGGTCAGGGTAACCAGAGCTATTCCAATGGGGAATGTGCTGCAACTAGCAATCTATGAATACAGCAATATAGGAGTTCAATATACTCCTATGTTGAATTAAATTGAGTATTTTGGGGTAAATTCTTGACTAAGTAGTGAATAAATCGTGACTAAATTAAGAGATTCATGTTGAACAAGTTGACTAGAATCTCAAGATATTAATTCAAGATTAATAGCCTGAATGAAATGGAATATTTGAGAATAAATTAGGGAGCAACTAGTGAATAAATTGTGACTAAATGAATGGCTAAATATTGAATAAATTGAGGATAATATCAGGATATTAAGGCAAGATATTAAATTGACTACATTTGGTCTAGGTTAGATGTGAGAAAGAAGTTTTCTGCTGTGAGGGTGGTGAGACACTGGCACAGGTTGCCCAGGGAGGCTGTGGATACTCCAATCCCTGGGAGTATTTCATTCCAGGTTGGATAAATCCTTGAGCATCCTGATCTAGTAAAGTTGTCCCTGCCCAGGGCAGGAGGTTGGGACTGGATGATCTCTTAGCTCCATTCCAACCCTTAAATTCTATGATTCTTTCCCTTCATTCATCTCTCAGGAAGCAAAGCAGAAACATATCTCATGCTTGAGCAGACACTACAATAATACCCTCTTTAGAAAACATCCAGAACTCCATTTAGCTAAAAAACCCCAGAAAAACCCAGAGAGAAATCCAAGTAGAGACTTGAAAGCAAAAAAAAAAAATATCAGTCTTGACTTCATCTCCCCAGAGACCAGAAGTTCTCAGACATAAACCACTGCCATTAATCACCAGTGTTTGACAAGGTTTGCAGTGCCCAGAGCTAACAACCCCCAAAGCTAACGAACCTCCATTAAGGAAAGCCACTAATTGATAACCCAAACCTCCTAGCAAGGCCAAGTGCTGGGCTAGAAATGCTTCAGGATAAAGATAGTGTGACAACAGGAAATGTCTTTCTGCTGGAACCGTTATCTCCTCCAAACACAAACCTTCTGCAACCTGAAAGACAAGAGATTATTCAAATAAAGTCACAGCTTCTCTCCAAGCCACAGAAATCACAAGGAAAGTCTCAAATAGAAAATAAAACTTCACATTTTTGGAGGGTAAATGGGAAAATATTGAGGAGGAAATGGCTTTGACTTTGTGCAAGGTTTGGTGGTCATCAAACACATATCCAAGCAGGAGAGAAAAGTGCAGCATGGCCTGACTGGTTTACATCCATATAGCAGTGAAAGAGGCAAAAAAACCCACCCCAAAACGTGTTCACTTTGTGATTTGCTGCATCAAAACTATACCTGAAAACATGCTTTGAAGGGCAGGGAATTTGCTGGGAAAATGTCCACAGGTTTTCCAGGTTTCCTTCAACATAACAAGAACAGAATAATGGAATATCCTGAAAGGACTTACAAGGATCATCAGTCCAAGTTCTGACCTTGCACAGAACACCCCAAATCCCACCCTGAGCCTGAGAGCATTGGCCAAACATTCCTGGAGCTCTGTCAGGCTCTGAGCACTGCCCTGGGGAACTGTTCAGTGCCCAAACACCTCTGGGAGAAGAACCTTGTCCTGACATCCAACCTAACCCTGTTCCAGTGCCCAAACACCTCTGGGGGAAGAACCTTTCCCTGAAATCCACCCAACCCTCCCCTGACACAGCTCCAGCTCTTCCTTTGGGTCCTGTCCCTGGTCACACAGAGCAGAGATCACATCAGCAGCTCTTTAAATCAACTCCATCCCATCTCCTCCTCCAGGGACACCTGAGGGACCCAAACAGCAAACAGATCTCACCATGAATTCCATGGTTTGCCTTGATTTTCATCCTAGAACCAAACACTCCCAAAAGGAACACAAACAGGATATTCCCGAGGCAAAATCCTCTTTGATTCAAACTTGACAGCTAGGATCCTTTGCCAAAGGGAATCTTATTCCCTGGGTTTGGCAGCACTTGCTGCAGTTACAAAACCTTGTGTGTGTTCAGTGCTCAGATGTACATCCAGTAAGCCTGAGAACAAATCAGTTGTTTCTGCTATTAATTCCCTGTAAATATCACAAAGCCAATGGGAAGTTTTGCTAGGGAAGTTTCCTTAATGCTTCATTTCTGCTGACAAAATACAAGATGGAGCAGCAGTGGGTTCAAAAGAGCAATGTTGAGCACAGAAGGAGCCTGGAAGTGAAGGAGGATACTTGAAGGGAACTCTGCAGCTGCTCAAGAATCCATGTGGAGATTCCAGGCTGTGTAACTGCAGATACCACAGCAGTGAGGTAGGAATACCTGGCAAGGTGAATTGTGGCTGCTGTGCTCAAAAGGAATGTAATGAGCTGCATGATTCAACCACTCCATTCCAAAAGTCTGGAGCATCCTTGTCAACAGCAGCATCCAGCAGCAAACACTCCTGTGTCACCCACTCTCATCCCTGTGGGATGAAATGAAGACACTCTTCCCTTTAGTTCATCCCCTGTGGGATGAAACGAAGGGAATCGATGGAAAACCTGAGTCAGCACCAAAGTTTGGCTGTCAGTAAGGGATTTTTGTGTTGGGTATATCCCAGAGTATCCCAAAGAACCTCTGGAAACACATACAGGACTTACCCATGCCATGCAGCAACTGGGGGAGTGTGTTCTGTTGGATTTTATGGAGCACCAAATGCTCCAACAGCTTCACCCAGGGT
>NW_008658962.1:11507-31141 GCF_000695815.1 Acanthisitta chloris
AGGACAACAAAAATGACTCATTCCATAAGGTCCCAAGCATGTTTTGCCATCCCAAACCCTTTGGAAAACATCTTCCTTTGGGATCATCCTAGAAGCAGCTTAAACCTCATCCCTATGGGGAACAAACTCTTCCAGGTGCTCCTGAAGAACCACAGCTTCAGGTTTTTAACCCCCACACACCAACAGGACAAACTAATGACAAGATCGCAAAAATGACTCATTCCATAAGGTCCCAAGCATGTTTTGCCATCCCAAACCCTTTGGAAAACATCTTCCTTTGGGATCATCCTAGAAGCAGCTTAAACCTCATCCCTATGGGGAACAAACTCTTCCAGGTGCTCCTGAAGAACCACAGCTTCAGGTTTTTAACCCCCACACACCAACAGGACAAACTAATGACAAGATCGATCCATTTCTTTATGTTAGTCGCTTGTCCAGCACAGAATTCCAGAGATGATTCCAGAGGATTTTCCAGCGCATCCCATGGGATGAGGAGCCGTCCCAGAGCTCCCCCTGGCGGCACAGCGCGGGCAGAGCACAGCCAGGGCTGGAAAAAACGGGAAAATCGGGAAAAAATCTGCCCCAAACTCACCCAGTTTCACCCTCAGACCCAAACTCCGCAGGGAAGGAGGTTAAACCTGTAGGGGATGAGGTTAAATGTGCTATAAATGGGTTTGCTAAGGGCACAAACTCACCCTGTCCCACGAACTCCAACACATCGTCAGGCAATGCCCGGAGGAGGAAATTGTACCTGGGCCAGTTCTTCTGGGTTTGATGTGTCAAACAGCCAACAGTGACTCTGTTCATCAGGAGTTTGGGCTCAGGTGATCTCAGGATTAAACAGCCTGTGGATGTGCTGGGAGAGCCATGGAAAGAGCTGCCCCATAGCACAGGGAGGAGAGCGGGACGTGCCAAAGGTTTTGTCCATCTCCTCTTCCTCATCAGTTGGTTTTGAAGCTTTAAACCTCAGCTCACAGCTCTCCTGGCCCAACCTGTGACAGCACAGATTGTGCTTTTTTACAGCCAACAGGACTCAATGCTTGATCTCTGCCCCTCAACTCACAGGCAGTGATGGGAAGTGTCCTGGCCAAAACCATCTCACCCTCCTGTGTTCTCAGCAGAGGGTGAGGAATCCACCCCCAATCCATCAGCCACGCTGAAAAACAAGCATATTTTAACATCTCACTGCCCACTGGCAGCACAGAACCCAATCCCAGGAGGATGACACCTGGGGAGAGCAGAAGAACTACACAAAGTCACATTTCTGGGTTATAAAAGCCCTTTTTATAAAGCCATTTTTAAACAAAACCAAAAAGTTTACAAAAGAAAATAAAAGATACAGAAGAATGAGTTGCTTAATATATTCCAAAAAAAGGAGGAAAAAATAAAAGAGGGGACACAATTCCAACATGCTGAACAATTAAAGGGTTCTTTTTTTTCCTCGTGGGGGTTTTCTTTTAATACAAAATACAAGCGAAGGATACACATACTTAAAACAGAGCTCAGGAGCAGCTTAGGCAGTCCTGGGAACCCTTTTCAAGAAAAGCAAAGCAGGGTTTTGTTATTTTGTTTATTATTTTTTTTTTCTCTTTCTTTGCAGGTACATAGAGACTGGAATATGTCAAATTAAGGTAGCACAAAAGACCATCACACAATTCTACCAATGAATGTTGCAGCTATAAAGTCACGAACATGGTCAACAGTCATGTTCACTTCAACCCCTTTAGAAAACAAAGCTGTGGTTGGGGTGGTTTGTTTTTGTTGGTTTTTTTTTTTTTTGTGGGTTTTTTTAGGTTAAATAAAGCAGTAATGTTACATTCAGACTTCACTCCTAGTACCATGCTGTAAAGATCTTGGCCTTGTCAAGGTATTGCAAGTGCTGCCAACCCCACTGGGCCCAGGGATCAGTGTTTGCAGCTGCCCCTTTGCTGTCTGCTCCAGAGGATCCAAAAGGGATGGAAAAAGGATGGGAAGGGGAACTGCAAAGAGCCTGATTTCTTTTTCTTTTTTTTTTTTTTTTTCTTTTTTTAAGGAAAGCTCCCCAGGGGATTGCAAATACTCAAGACAAACAGCCATTGCATACCATATCACCATGCCTTGAAGGCCCCACAAGGCCTTACCTGGAGTTTCCTCCTCTACCTTCTTTCAGGGTTTGCTGTGACATGATGTTCATGGTTAAACCAAAAAAAAAAAAAAAAAAAATTTCCAAATGACCACAGACTGCCCTTTTTTCTCGTCTTGTAGCTCTTATTTACAATTTGTAACAATTGCTTCTGCAGGAGAAGGAGGGAAAGGGGAAGAAAAGGAAGGAAAGAAAAGAAATTAAAAGTCACAAATCTTCCCAGAACACAAAGGGAATCCGATGTCAGACGCTCCCGTGCGCTCACTCACACCCAGACACACACACACCACCTGCCTCAGGGGCTTTTACACACACTAGTCTGGCTTAAGCTGATTGAGGATTTCTCCATCCCACCCACTCTCCCCCCAAAATATATATATTAAAAAAAAAAAAAAACCCCCTTGCCCCAATATACAAAGCATATGCACAATGGTGGTTTGCAGTCACACCGAGCATGCTCGACCGATGGAGCCCCAGAAGGGTTGGAGGGGCAGAGTTGGGGCCAGGAGTGGTTGAAACACAGAGTTAGCACATGGCAGGGCTTGGAACAGTTGTGGTTTTGGGGGAAATAGGGGGGGAAAAAAAAAGAAAAGAGTTCTGTGAAAGACATTCAAATGCCAAGTCAGCTAGGGAAGTCTACAGCAAAGGGTTTGGGGAGGAGTTGGGACATTGTCAACGTTCAGATGGTGCTCAGAGATAGCTGACCCAACAGGGACAGTGTTAGTTTCCTAACCTCATTAGAACTTGTGTGGAAACTTCCCCAAACCTGCAGGAAAACACTCCAAGGTCACACATGGAATACACCATCTCCACCCTCAACCCAACACCTCCTGTGGCCACTTTGTGACAGTGTCCCCTTGAAACTTCTGCTCTGTTGCCATTTCCTTTGCCTCCCCCAACAGATGAAGGTCCCAGGTCTCAATCAGCTATCAAACCCATGGATCAAGTTGTGGTTTTGGAGAACTCTGTGATCAACAATATGATCTGGTATAAAAAGAAAACACTTCACCGACATATCACATAAAGCAAAGCACCAGTTTCTACAGCTCAAAAAGCTTCCAGCATGTTACAGTTTGCTTCCCTCCCTCCTTCACCTGGGGGACTCTAGTGTACCTTTGTGACCATCACAAGTGGAGGGGAAAAAATTTTTAAAAATGGGGAAAAAAAACAGGAATTCAGCACATCTTCTGCCACTGGTGGTGCAGCACAGGAGCTGAACAGGCTGAGGGCTGTGAGCTGGCACTGCTGCCACCCAAGGTGTGCTGCTCCTCTCTCTGCTCTGATGATATTCCAGCAGAATGCAGAGCCTCTCACTGCCCTGTCTGGAGGTGATGCTCTCACCCACACCACACTCCAAGCCCTGGTTAGCTCATCCTGCTTGGCATTTCCCTCCTGCTCAAAGTGAAGCAAATCATCTTCAGGGTGAAATTCCAACTGAAAACACTTTTAAAACTGATTTTGTGGCCAGTTCTCTATTGGCATCAAGTGCCAACGTGAACACAGTGGTGTGGATTGAGGAACAGGATGACCAGAGGGACTGAAGATGAATGTCAGAACTACCAGAGTAAAAAAAACAGGGCAGGGCACTAAGCTAACTGACCCTTGGGATAAATCCATTTCCCCTCTCTGCAACAGCTCCACAAACCATTTCAAAGCCTCCTCTCCAAACTTTCTGCTCCATGGAGAACTATTCCTGCTCCTAAAGAAAGGCATTCTCACAGCTTTCCTTTGAGACATCACAATGATTAGTACAGCTGAGCCCAAAAAGGAATTAAAAAGGTGAATTCTGACACTGCTGAGTACTTATGTGCTTAAAAAAATAATAGGAACCTTCACAATTTTCTCCTACCTGGAAAAAAAAAAGTAAACTGCTGAATTCTAGGAGTAGCCACGAGACCATTAGGGCTTAGTGTCTGCACAAGTAGCAAAACAGTAAAGAGTTAGAAAAGATTACAAAAATCCCCTAAAGTCCAGGATTTCCATAGTGTTTGGGTTGTGACCAGCTCAGGAATAAGCCTCATGCAGCCTGGGACAGCCAGGAGAAACCACGACAGTTTGAGGAGATAAAGGGCCAAACTTGCCACATAAAATCATCCAGGCCAAAACATGAACTGACAACAGACACAAAGTTTTCACAGCCTTAACTGTTAGGAAAAAGACCCCAAAAATACATGAAGTGGAAGCTATAAAATCCACTCTGCAGGAAACATCTG
The DNA here is from genome assembly GCF_000695815.1 of Acanthisitta chloris. Classification (NCBI taxonomy): domain Eukaryota; kingdom Metazoa; phylum Chordata; class Aves; order Passeriformes; family Acanthisittidae; genus Acanthisitta; species Acanthisitta chloris. The sequence continues at coordinate 15,843 of NW_008658962.1, forward strand.
GTCCAGAAGGTGAAAACAGCTGTTTGACCAGATTTGGAGTAATCCTTGGACATCTCAAACCCCAAAAGTCCTAAGAACCCAATGGACAAGAGTAGCCTGAAACAATCTGGGCTGAAAAAGAGAACTCTGTGGATCTGCACAAGGGTTTTCTACCCCCAAAACTTCCTCCAAATGGTTTTAAATACAGCTATTATTTCCCATGTCACCCACAGAGCACAGGGCTAGGAGCAGAGGGAACTCAAGAGTCTCTGCTCTCCTGGAGATGTGGCAGGGGGGAAGAGGAGTGGGAGAGGAGAGAGGATTACAGTCACTTCTCTTTCCTGGTTGATACTTCAGCCTTAAGCTGCTCTGCAAAAATTAAAACCACTTGGAGAACCAGAAGCTTTACAATGGAAACACTGATCATCTTTATTGTAACGGCAACAGTAGTTCCATGAGAGTCAAGAATGTTAGAGAACTTCAGGTTGGGTTTTTTTTTTTAAAAGCCAAGGTAAAAGGAATTTACCAGCCTCAATAAAATCCAGGGCTATGAACCACACCAGACAATCACTTGGCTGTTGTCTGAATATTCCAGTCCCCATTTGAGGCTCCACACTGTGGTCAGCATCTTCAGGCTCCCTAAGGATTCAGCCAAGTGTCCTTCCTGATCATATTAGTGTATCACATCTAAAAAGCTCTCTAAAATCCCAACAGGATTAAAAAAATCTGGTGGCATGTGCACCAGGAATCCAACTAATTAGCTGCCTTATGTTACCTTCGAGAGGCTGGTTACAAAATGGGGAATGAGAAGGAAGAGGAGGCAAAGCTTTCTCAGCTAGAAGATAACTGTGAGCAACGTCAGAAGCACAAAGAGTTTCAAGGAAGGAGTGGGGGGGAAAAAAAAATAAACCAAGGGAGAAAAATGGCAGGTCCAGTTTTCAGTATTTCCACTCACAAACGTGGCAGCAAAAAAAAGTGTGTCAGGGTGTGAAAACCAAAGCTTGGGGACTTTAGTGGGAAATAACCAAAGGGCTATGGCTGCTTGGATTAAAAGACATTAAAATGTCACCACACACCTCTGGTGCCTTGGACTCAGAGGGACATCCTGCCTGACCCAGGACACACTGCTCACACCTCCTCCAGGCTCAGGGAGCAGGATGGGCCCAGCACTGGGGCTGGGGTGGAAGGATGAGGCCCTGGACGTGGTGCTGCTGTGCCCAGAGGGACTCCTGGAGCCTTTCTGAGGACAGAGGGAGGGAGAGAAAACACTCCAGTATCACTCACAGGACAGAGACTGACCAGAGCACTGCAGGAATCCTTTGCTTCACAAGGATAAAGGACATCTCATGCCCCCAAAGCTAAAAAGTTGAGTTTTACACTAGCCATTCATTTCATTTTTTTTACTTGGGAAGAAAAAATACCACTTTAAAAGACGTTTTCCACAATTCCAAATGGAAACCAGTTTTAAAAACACTTTCTCTTCCCTATTCTGCCCATCTACAGCCAATCCTGGAGGAGTAACACAGAGGTCATGGACGTGGGGAGGTTGTGTGGGAGTTTGCACACGACAGCTGCAATTTGCCTACAGCAGAACAGAATTCCATCCAGCAAAGACACCAATCTCCCCCTCTCACTGGAGGGTCCTTCCTGAACCAAAGACAGAACCATCTCTGAGTCTCTTGATTGCCTTCCATGAAAAAAACCTGCCTGAATCCAAGAAACACTAAGTTTCCTCAATTAATATCAACTACATTTTTTTTTTTTCTTTCTCTGAGAGGGAACTTGTCTCAACAAAAGTCTGTTAAAGCATAAGGTTCATTTTCTCCATATATTCAGATACAGAATAATAGCTTTAAACAACTCTTCACCAGCACTAGGAGATCTATTCTACGTAAGGATTTGCACTATGGTTTCCACAGATCAGTCTCAAACCTTTTATTGCTTCACACCTGCAGTATATCCCTTGGAATAAAACAAAAAGAGATTGGATGGTCTGTTAATTAGTCTCCAATGGCTTTTGGATTTGGCAGGGGAGGGAGAACGGAATGGCCAACAGAGAACATTGACTTCAAAATGTTACTGGAGAAGAGTTTCCTCTTATTAAAAAAGGAGACACTGTATTAACCAGCTGAAAGGAAAGACAGCATTCAAAGCCCATGAGTCAAGCCACAGCCAAAACCGTGTTCTACCCCTAAGTATGTTTTTCTTTTCCTTTTTGCTTTTTTTTTCCTTTTTTTTTTTTCTTTTTTAAAACAAAGATTTCCTCAACTGCCATTTAATCTTCACCAGAGGGAGCTTCATCTTCAGATCCCTCATCCCCTGACTTCTCTGGTGGAGGGCTGGCTGATTTTTTCTTCTCTGGGGGACTTTCAGGCTCTTCATCCTCTTCTTTGGGGGATGGGGTCTTTTCTTTCGTGGCCTTGGAGGCTGTGGGGCGACCTGCCTTCCCTTTGCCTTTCACTGGGCTGGGGGTCACTGGAAGAAGGAAAAACCTTGTAAAACTCAGCAGCAGCAAAGGCAAAACACTCACATGGTGTTAGCAAACAGGATTGACAAGTCCCTTCAGTCCCAGGGGTCACTTGGCTTTGGCCATAGCACACAGACCGTGGGGTTTGTACTCCCTATTGGCACAGCTGAGCTCAAGAGTTGGCCAAGATTTTCCATGGAAAGGGCTGTCAGGTATTGGAATTGCCCAGGGAGGTGGTGGAGTCACATCCCTGGAGGTGTCCAAGGAACCACTGGATGTGGCACTCAGGGTTCTGCTCTAGCTGACAAGGTGGGGATGGTCACAGGTTGGACTCGATGCTCTCAGATGTCTTTTCCAACCTTAATGATTCTCTAATTGTAAGTCCTGACTAATTACTGAAGGTGACATAAATGAACATGTCAAACCATCTACACACATCACTCTTGTCAAACCAGTATATACATCACTACTAGATTTTTAGACCTATAGCAAAAAATACATCACTTTGGCTTTTGGTTCAGATTTCTCCAAGTTCCTCCACCCTGAAAACACCACAAGATCCCAAAGCCACAGATTGGATTGTTTGGCTGTGAGACACAAAGATTGCAGCACCTCAACAGGGAAGAACTAAAATCTATGCAGTTTTTACCAACAAGACATAGATACAAACTCAATCCCTGAGGAGCTGAAGTCACTCTATGATTTGAATTGTGACACTTGAGTCCCTCAACACGTGTGGATGCTTAGCAGCCCCAGAATTTCTTCTCCAGCACAGAAAGGAGTGTCAGTCCTGACCCAGAACAGCTCTGTGCACACACTCACCTGTAGCCTTTAGCCTGGGCTTCGGCATCTTCTTTTCTTTCCTCTCTGGTTTGGATTTCTTGGAGACCTTTTTGTTTTTCTTTTTTGAACTGCCATAGTCACTATCATCATCATCTTCCATGAGGAAGTCTTCATCACTTCCTGAATCTGCTGGAAGCATAAAGGAATTTCAGGATTTTTGGAATAAAAAGGAGGAGCAGGAGGTAAGAGCTGAGATGTGCCAGTGAAACTGAGACAGGACACTAAGGCTCTGTGACCTCGTGGCTTCCATTTATCTGCTGTGGCAGAACATCTGACTTGGCTTTTACATCACCTGAAGGTAGCACTGATGTCTCAAAACCAGAGGGACAGCAAGAAGCATGAGAACTTTAGGTTAACCCTTTAGGTTTGCTTACAAAGACAAACCCAAATCTTTGCTGCAGACTTTGAACACAAATTCTAGAGGCTAAAAACATGAGCTTGGAGCAACCTGAGTTAGTGGGAGGTGTCCCTGCCCATGGCAGGGGGTGGGGCTGGACGAGCTTTAAGGTCCTTCCAACCCAAACCATTCTGGGAGTCAATAAATTTGGTCTGTGGCACAGACCCTCAGCAGAGTAAGTCAAGGAGAAGGACAATTCTGTCTTCACTGTCACAGAGAAGCTCCTTTTGTTGTGGCCAAACCCAACCACTCACATCTGGTGCTATGCCCACATCACATTGATCACAACCTTTTACAATCCCATTTACTCACTCTCCTGGAACTGTGCTTCATCATCCTCCTGCTCTTCCTCCTCACTGCCCACATCATCCATGAGCATCTCCCGCTGTTTGGACGCTGCTTTGGACGCTGCCTGTCGCTGCTGACGGACGTTTTTGTGGTCTTCCTTCTCATCCTCACTGTCCTCTGCAGCAAAAGTCACCAAGTTATAACCAACACAGCACACAAACCTGGGCAGGGACACCTCCCACCAGAGCAGGTTGCTCAAGGCTTTATCCAACCTGGAATGAACAGTGACAGAGTTGTGGCAGCCACAGCCTCTTTTGGGGCAACCTGTGCCAGTGTCTCACCACCCTCACAGGGAAAACTTCTGCCTAATATCTAACCTAAACTTCCCTCTTTCAATTTATCTCCATCACTCTTCATTCTGTTACTGCAGTTCCTAACAGAGTCCCTCTACAGCTTCCCTGGAGCCTCTACAGCTCCTGCTCTGAGGTCTCCACACAACCTTCTCTTCTCCAGGCTGAGCAGCCCCAACTCCCTCAGCCTGTCCTCAGAGGGGAGATGCTCCAGTGCTCTTATCTTGCTCCAGGACACTCATGAGTACCTGAGCTGTGAGGACAACATGGTCCATTCATCCTATGAACAGCTTTCTGTGGTCACCCCTGCGGATTCTGTGCAATCTCCCTCCTAGCATAGCCCAGGAACCTTCCCTGTTTACCTGCAGGCCTTTTCCTGGATTTGGAGGCTGCTCTCTTGTTCTTGTCTGGTTTAGCCTTTTTGCCCTTTTTGCTTTTTTGAGAGCTCTCATAGTCACTGTCAGCTTTGCCATCATCTGCTCCTAAGTCATCATCTTCACTGCCAAAGTCTTCATCTGCAAGAGAAAGGGTTAAGATTTCTTGTATCATTCTGAAACATGGGTGAAAACTACAGGGAAGAGATTAACAAGTAGGGAAGAGATTAACAAGTCTCTGCACCTGTGAAGACAAACTTTATAGTGGCATCAGATAGACACAAAAATGTTATCCCAAACCAGGGTGGGAAGTAACAGCCCTAGACGAATCATCCAGCTCAAATGAAGGTAGGTGTCTTAAGAGAAATGCTGCTCCTCTAGTCAGAACTACTTCTTTCTTATGTCAAATCCTACTCCTGCAGCTCTCAAACTGGTTTTGAGGAGCCACAGCCTGTTTTGAAGGTAGCAGTGCAGGGTAGTTAGTTACCTGCTGAGTGTGAATCATCTTTCTTAGTCTTCACATCTTTGTCTTCTGAATCCTCACTGAAAAGGAGAGAGAGACAAGGTCTGACTGCTGTGTTAATGTCAATTTTCTGAGAGCAAACTGATCTCTAGGCTGGGAATACGCACTTTTCCTGGACCTTACCATGTTATACCTCAGGGTTACTCAGGTGTGGATGTAGCTGTCATGGTTGGAAAAATAATGTTCAAACTCTGAATCACATCTAAACTTACATGGAGTCAAGTGAACCAACCAGGACATAATCAGGTGGAGGTGAACCATACAGTTCACTCTGAAACCTATCAACAACCCACCCTGGGTAGAACTGTGATGTTTATACCCTGAGTCTACAGGGGATAAAGGTTTACTCTGCCTGGATTTATAGTCATCACTTGTCTTTGGGTCATGGTTTTCTTGGCTCTCCTTCATCCTGTGCACATCCCAACTGGCACATGCTTGGCCCAACGGTCTGACCTCTGGGGGAGAACAGGAGACACCTTGGGGTTAAAGAGCAAGAACCACTGGCAGAACCTCAACCCCTGACACTGATGTGTGCCATGAACACAGAAATGACTCGACAGCTCTGCTGGCAATCACCTGGGGAGCTGTGACAAGGTACCTGCACTCAGTGGGGAACTCAGGAGAACACCAGGTCCTCTCACACTGCTGCAACTCAGTTACCAACCCAACTTACTGTGCTTATGAATCAGACAAGATGAGAAACAAAGAAGCACAAAATAACCTCCCAACTGTCACTGTATCACCCATTTCCTCCCCCCCGGGATGCTCTGAGCACACTACAAACCACGGGAAACAAACTCATCCTGCCACTAACTCACCTGATAGATACAATAGCTGCTGCTTTTGTAGCTTGGGTAATATTCCTTCCAACTGTCTGGCTGGGGAAAGCTATTCCAGTGATGAAGTACAAGTGACAAGTGCTTTACACATGGTTTCTCTGCCTGCTTGGATGAGAAGGAACCACCTCACTGTCTAAGCTGGTTATTCAACTCAGCGACAGAGTCTCACTCTGCAGACTTGAATCCCACTTGGAACCATTCCCTGGGGAAGATGCTCCTCCCCACACACAGGCCAAGGCCTGGACACATGTTGCTGACAGATCAAGTGCTTCTTTTACCTGTCCTCCTGAGAGTTCTTCCCAGATCTCCTCTTATTTTTAGCCTCCCGTGGAGACGAGCGGATTTTCTTGGATGGGGGCCCTGAATCTCTTCCGTAATCTTCATCTGGACGGGACAGTACAAAATGGGTTTGAAACAAACTCCTACTTCCCAGCAAACTGCCTTCCTCAGCTCTAACTTAAATTGATCATTTCATGCACCTCAAAAAGAAGCCCTTAAAAAAAAACAAACCAAAACAAAAAACAAACCAAAAAAAAAAAAAAAAAAAAAAAAAAAAAAAAAAAAAAAAAAAAAAAAAAAAGAAGAATCGCAAAGCTTCAAAGAAAGTTTTATAGAGGCAAAGTCCTGTGTGCAGGTGGTGTTTTACCTTCTGCCAGCAGCAGGAGAAATGCTGTGTGCAACCAGGTCTGCTGTGGGGGGATTAGGGAACATCTGAGAACCCTCCCCAGAGGACATTAGCTCACTTTACAGCTAGTCAGTTGTTAGACAAAGCTATTCAAAATTAACATCTATCCCTATTTCCACAGCAAACGTTCCTTACTGGATGGGGAAAGTGTGTGCTTATACAGGAGTTTATAGCCCTGACAATATCCAGTGAGTAACAGGACTGCAATTAGGTGTGTTGATTGCATATTATCAGGCCAACCTGGCTTAGCCACCAAAACGGGCCTAGTTTCTAAGAACTCAAGTATGTTCCACTTGGCTTCCAGAAACATTTCATTAGCTTACACAGAACATGAAGATTCTCATTTTTTTTGCTGCAATTCCCCAAAATGCTTAACTAGAGTCCACTAAAAGAAATGGAAAACATGTTAAACTTCAGGAAAAAAGTGGAATTGGGGAAGACTCTGCCCCAGAACACAACACAGCCCAAGGTTTGCTGCCACAGCCTCAGGACACAGCAACAATACCAGCATTAGATAATAAGATTTCTAGCACCATTGTTTGTTTAACACAAACCAGATGAGAGTCATTATATTTTCAAATCCTTATTAACAGTTTGGGCTGTGAAGAGCAGAAACTCCCCAGAACTGGAGTTCAAGATGGGACTAAAAGCCAAACAATTAATATGCAGAGCACTAATGAAGTGCTCTAAGCCCAGGAATAGTAGAATGTTAAGAAAAAGTAGTTTACCAGCATCATCTGATTCCTGGAACTGGGAGTAATCCACCACCTTCCTGTTCCTGTTGAAAAGCAAGGGAAAAAAAAAAAGGAGTTCAGAATTTCAGAGGTACAAAACTTGCTGTAAGTAACAAGAAAAGGCCCAAAAACATCCCAAGAAAACTCTCAGGACTCAGTCACCAACACCTCTGCAGCCAGAAGGGAACACAGAGTGTATTCCAACATTTTCCTAAGGAGATTTATAACAGCCTGGATTATATCCTCCCAATCTGAAAAGGCTTTTTGCTAAGTATCTAAATACTATAATGAATTAGATAAACATTTGCTAACTGCTCTTTTTTTGCACTTCTGCTTCCCCCAGCTCCACAGAGCTCTCACATTTTCTCCTTGAATCCTTGTTTTCCAGGGTGACTCCTGGTCCTGAAGCACCTGAAGTTTTCACCAAGGTTTTTAGGAGGTTTCTCAGCAAGTTACACTGACTCTCTGCACTCCCTCAGTGGAAACCAGGCACACCTTGCACCCAGGCTGTGGTTCTGGACAGTGAGGAACACACACCTGGTGTCCTTCACCCTCTCAGCACCTTCTCTGCCCTCTGAGCACAGTGAGGGCAGCACAGCACTGAGGGATCACAGTGCAAATGTAATGGTCAATTCCAGACCACACCAGTTACCTACACGAGCAGCTGCTACTGAAACTGGTGTCTCACTGAGCAGCTGAGTTAGATTTGCTTCTCAGAGGAACCTAAAAAATGAGATGTAAGTAGCTGTTGGCTCTTCTATCAGTCCCTGTGCAAACTGCTTCAGTGGGAAGACACAAGTATCCTGTCAAACTCAAAGGAACCAAGAAAACCACATGACTAAATGAGTTCAGCTGCTGAGGCCTCAAACCCCAACTGCAAACACCTCCTGCAAAGGCTGAGGAGGCTCAGCTGGAAAAGGCCCCAGAGCATCACTCACCTCTCCCTCCAGTCACTTCTGCCATCCCTGAGACCCAAAGCCAATGATTCATTTGAGTTTGCAGAACTCACTCCCACAGAGAGGGAGAGACAGATGAAGTGACCTCTCCAGCACCTCAGAGCTGAGGAGCACCACAGACAGAGGCCAACAGCAGCTCCATCCACGGCCCCAGGGCCTTTTCCCTCTTTTCCTCCTTTGCAATTTCCCATTCAGCTCCATAGCTGAGCTTCACCCTGATTCCTGCACTGCTGCTGAGCCTTTGTTCAGACCCCCCAAAGTTACTGCTGTGGTGTTGGGGCTGTGGAACCACTTGAAACCAATGACAAGTTGCTCTCCTGTACAACCACCTCTAATTCATGGCTCTCAGCAGCCTTCAAAGGAAAAAAAAAAAAAAAAAAAGGTTTATTTCAACCCTACCCCAAGCCAAAACCCAAACCCAATCCCTAAAAAGAAAACCCAAACAGGCAAATAATAGGAAGGCAAGAATCACTTGATTTCTACAGGTGGAATCCCATCCAAGCTCCAGAGCACATGTGAGTGGAGCAAAGCACACAGCAGAGTGCACTCCCTGCTCACTCCCAGCACAGCAAAATACCAACTTAAGAACACAATCCTTGGCAAAGGTTGTTATGGTGTATCATCCAGGGATTTACAGTCCTATTCCCACAGGGAATCTTCCTGAAGATTCCCTCCTGAGCCAGCTCACTCATGAAAACACTGATTTATTCTTGTAAGCACCTGAAGGCCAATAAAGTTACTGACACCAAATCAAACATCTTGGTTAGTATCAGGTATTAAGGGTTTTCTCCTCTCAAAACACAAACAGGAGGGGAAAAGGCACAACTGCCACAGATTCTGTTCCAGCAGCTTTGTAAAATATCTCTTTTGGATATCCTTGATCTAACACTCAGGATGGAAATGGCAACTCTGCCACCCTGTAGGGTGTTGGCCATGCACAGTTTCATCTTCTTTCCTTCAGAGACACATTAAACCAGCACTGAAAATGTGGCACTAACAAACAACACTGTCCCTGTGGAAAACTCCTAACTCTGAGCACTGTCCTAAATCCTGCTCTTCTCTCCTTACCTGGTGAACACGAGTATTGGCACTAAAAGAGAAATAAATGACTGATTAAATCAAGAAAAATCTGTTACTGTGCAGGGCAAGGAGGGTGAAGGAGGAAAATCTACACAGATACCACTGCAAGTCTTCCCAACAGAACCAGAGAGGCTCAGAGGGGCAGAAACATCAGCCAACCTGCTCTGGCTGCTGCTCATCTCCTCACTCTGAGCAATTCAGGGTTTTATTTAGAACTGTCAGCAGCACTGATGGGCAATAATAACTGAGGCTGCAAAGTTTAGGACACCAGAGGGATAAACACACACCAAGGTGAGTTTACTAAGAGCCAGAAAAAGCTATTGCTGGTGTTGCCCATGAAGAGACTCTTTGCCAGTAGCAAAAATTGGATGTTAAGGCAAAAAAAAAAAAAAAAAAAGGCATAAACGTAAGCTCTTTGTTCAACCCAGTTAGACTGAGCATAAAGACAGGCTAGGGGATGTGTGGGATGGATGTTGGTCAAGCTGGTTTGAAAGAGGCACTGAAATGTAAAGGTAATTCATTTGCAGGTTCATTTCAAGGAATTGGGGGGAGAAAAGGCACAGAGAAAGGTCTAATAACAGAGGTCAGACCAATATTTCTGGGATAAACTGACTTGTTTAGTCACCAACATCTTCTGGTGGAAGAATCTCCTTAGCCAAGTTAGACTCCAGCAGTTCAAACAGAGTCCAGGAAAGCACAGCAGATTTTACAGCCTGTACTTGGTGCCTACTAAACTGCACCCTAACCCCACAAAAATCAGCACTAATGTGTAAAAGGATCACTCTGAAACTGAGTAAGGATTGTACAGTAGCGCATGTTCAGCCACTGAGGCCTCTAAATCCTCAGTGTTTGTAAGACAACACACCAGACCACACTGACCACCAGGCAGATTTTGGGGTGTTTTAAGAGGGATGCTCAGATGAAACAGAGTTTCCTGAGATTTTGTCTATTTTTGAAGCAACATAACCACCAACCCAAGCCTCAGCCCTTCCCTGCCCCTCAGGGCTGCAGCAGCTCTGGCTCAGTGCTCATTTCACTCTCTGCTTCTCCTTCAGCAGGTAAAGATGTCCCTCTGAGGTCAGTCCCAACAAATCTTGCACTTGGAGCACCTTTTGGTGGCTTTTCTACACTCAGGAAATAAAACTGACAGCCAGGATGTGTTTCTTGCAGGTATTTTCGAGCTGCACAAACAGACAGGGCTGGATTTGGGCCTTCCCTGAACACTCAGTCACCAGCAGAGGTTGACAATGGTAGCCCAGGGACAGTTTTGGCCCTAAAACACATCACTGTGGGGTTAGTGAGTGGGAAAATTGGCCCATCTGGACTCAGGACTCACCTAGGAGAGGTTCCCACTTAGAGAGGTCTGGCTGGGTCTGGCCCTGGTGTAACTCTCATGTCTGTCCCACTGAGCACTGCCCATGGCATCTGCAGAATTTTTAGGGCTACACATGACTTGCAGCTCCATGAAACAATTACATGATTTATGCAGCAACAATTGAAGCAGTTTGGGGCCTGTTCCCTGTTGGAATCTAACCTCTCATGGAGAAGATTTCACTATGGGAATGTCCTGATGTAAAGCAGAAGGGAAAACAAACTCAAACACCCCAAAAAACTGAGTCTTTCCCCCTCCCAAATCCCTGCCACAAGTTATATATAAACCCATTTTTTCCCTGGAACTAAGATTTCAAAGCAGCACCTTCCTACTCCCAAGGCAGGGCTGGGATTTAAATCCAGAAAAATTGAGTATATAAAGCCTTGAAGGACTGAGATCAATTCATAACTGGCTTTAATCTTCACAAGAACCACCAAAAATCCCCTGGGATTTCCATACCTGCCACAGCATCTCAGTTTGCAGGGGAGGAAAGTGAAAGAGTGAGGGAAAGAAGAAAACTCCATTGCAAGTCAAAATTCTGACTTATATCACACAAATGTCTCAAAGTCTTTAATGTCATTTATTACATCCCTAAAACATGAAATATTACAAGGATACAATAATCTACCACCAGCCCCAGCTGCTCTTTGCAGCACTTCAGGAGAATCCACACAACGTGCAGAGGGTCCAATCATTTCAGGTTCCTTTACTTTTTATTTCTTGCCTTTTTCTAACAGTTAAAATCTCATCATTATCCACCCAGGAGCAATTTAGCTGTGTAGAAAAGCACTTGGCTCTCAGTACATGAAGCCTCTAAATACCAGGACTTAATTACTTCTTGATGTTAAGAGACTGATTTCCACACCCAGCCTCAGTTTTCTACTGACAAGTGGAGCAAAAAAAAACTGTGGCTATATGTTGGATTTTTATGAAGTTCACTGGTTTCTATTCTCTGGAAACCAGCAGACATCATAAACTCATTCAAACAACACTGAGTAGAGGAAAACTTTCCCAACACTCAAGTCTCTGATGAGGAACCTTTCACCACATCACCAACAAGCGAAGACAGAAAAAACCACCACAATGTAGAATTAATAATCCTGAAAGTTTAGGATTTAAATCCTTTAGGAGACGTCTCCAGTTACCACCAAGCAGAGCAGTAAAATGCAGCAGCTAGTGAGGATTTACCTGGTTTTCCTGGCAGAGCTGTTAAACACAAGTGGATAGAGAAGTGTGAGTTCCACTTCTGCCTCCTGCCAACAGCTTTTCTGCACCTAACAACCTGCTGGACTTTGCTGCTTCATTTTCCTGGGGAGCTGTGAGGCAAGTCAGACCTTCCCCAACACTCCAGGACTGCAGAGAGGTTTATTTGCAGGACTTTTCAGAACGGTTCCTTGCAGAGTCGTGCTTTACAGACCGGCCCCTTTCCCCCCTGGAGGAGGTGCCAGTGATGACAAGTGATGAGCAGCAGAGTCACATCTCCACCAAATGTGGGCCACAGGGGCAGAGCTCTGCTCCAGCAGCTCCCTGCAAAAGGCCAAAGCTGATGCTTCAGCTCAGGGTACACCTTTTGGATCCAAAACATTCCCCAGCTCTGAGCTTTATCTGCCCTCCCCTTTCCATGCAGGAATACACTGTTGGTCAATAACTGAGCTGTGAAACAGCAATTATTTCACTAATCACTGTGCTACTTCGCTAATTAGCAAAGGAGCTCTGGTTTCCACTTACTTATTAAACTCTTGTGTGTTAGACATATGACTCAAATGAGATTATCATCTCTGAGTGTAGATATTTATTAGCATCTCTAAATGTATCAAGGTATTAACCCCACAATTAATTTCCTATTGATGACTTCAAATGATCCAAAACACCCAACATCCACACCCCAGAGCAGGGAATGGAAGTACAGCCAGTTACATGAAGCATTTTGAGAAGCAAAACATTTCAGAGCATCACAAGAACAACCGAGGAAACCTCTCACCTCTTCTATAAAGACAACTTAAATCACAAGTTCAGTCTCTTTAAATTCCAAGTCCCAACCTGAAATCACAATCCCTTCTCTTAAATCACAAGTTTGGTCTATTAAATCCCAATTCACTCCTTTAAAACCCAAATTCACTCCCTTAAATCACAAGTTCACCATTATATCCCAATTCACAATGTTAAATCACAAATTCACTCTCTTAAATCCCAACTCACACCAATAAACCACAAATTTACTCTCTTAAAGCCCAATTCACTCCATTAAATCCCAAGTTCTTTCCCTTAAAACCCAAATTCACTCCCTTAAATCATAAGTTCACCATTATATCCCAATTCACAATGTTAAATCACAAATTTACTCTCTTAAATCCCAAGTTTACTCCCTTAAAACCCAAATTCACTCCCTTAAATCATAAGTTCACCATTATATCCCAATTCACAATGTTAAATCACAAATTTACTCTCTTAAATCCCAAGTTTACTCCCTTAAAACCCAAATTCACTCCCTTAAATCATAAGTTCACCATTATATCCCAATTCACAATGTTAAATCACAAATTTACTCTCTTAAATCCCAAGTTTACTCCCTTAAAACCCAAATTCACTCCCTTAAATCATAAGTTCACCATTATATCCCAATTCACAATGTTAAATCACAAATTTACTCTCTTAAATCCCAAGTTTACTCCCTTAAAACCCAAATTCACTCCCTTAAATCATAAGTTCATTAAATCCCAAGTTCACTCCCTTAAAACCCAAATTCACTATTATATCCCAACTCACATCATTAAAATCAAATTCCCTCCCTTAATTTCCAAGTTTACTCTATTAAACCCCAAGTTCACTCCCTTAAATCACAAATTCACTATTATATCCCAACTCACACCATTAAATCCCAACTCCACTCCCTTTCCAGAGGAAAAAGCAAGAAGGAACACACTTCTCCCACCCCAACAAACTTCCCAACACAAGTCCCTCCTGTCCATTCCCAAAGCTATCACGACACAACCCACTCACCATCCCCCAGCAGCCAAACTCTCCCCACGCTTTCCTCTTCCCCCAACCCCTCCGAGCAGCCCTCGGGGAGGGGAAACAGCAGCAGGAAACCATCCCCGGAGCGCCCGGGGCGTGTGTCAGGCTGTGCCCAGCCAGGGGGAGGCTCCTCGCGGCTCCTCCCCGCAGCGTGCTCGGCTGCTGTGCCCGGAGCCCTCGGGACCCCCTCGGGCCGGTTCGGCTGCTGGTAACGCTGGGAGAGCTGCGACAGCACCAACTGGGTCAGGGCCGGAGGCAAAATTCCCTTCGCCCGTGCCTCAATGTGGGACAGCGCTGCAGGGCTGCACCCCCAGCCCCGGGGAGAGCACAGGAGCAAAGCAGAACCGTCACGGGTGAAAAACACCTTGGAGAGCATCAGGTTCAATCATCCACGCTGAAACCTCGAAATCCTAACCCAGACCCTTCTCCAGGCTGCACCTCCAGCCCAGGGGAGGGCAGAGAAGCAAAATAAAACCACCACGGGTGAAAAAGACCTTTAAGAACATCAGGTCCAACCATCCACTGCAACCCTTCAACCCAAACCCAGCGCTGAGTCCGGGCCCTTCTCCAGGCTGCACCCCCAGCCCAGGGCATGGCAGAGGAGCAAAATAAAACCATCACGGCAGAAAAAGAATCTTCAGAGCATCAGGTCCAACCATCCACTCTGTAATCCCTACATCCTAACCCAGTGCTGGGTCCAGACCCTTCTCCAAGCTGTACCCCCAGCCCAGGGGAGGGCAGAGGAGCAAACCAGAACCATCACGGGTGAAAAACACCTTGGAGAGCATCAAGTTCAACCATCCATGCTGTAACCTCTAAATCCTAACTCAGGCCCTTCTCCAGGCTGCACCTCCAGCCCAGGGGAGGGCAGAGGAGCAAACCAGAACCACCACGGCTGAAAAAGACATTTAAGAACATCAAGGTCCAAACAACTACTGCAACATCTAAATCCTAACCCAGATCCTTCTCCAGACTGCACCCGCAGCCCAGGGCATGGCAGAGGAGCAGAACAGAACCACCAGGGCTGAAAAACATCTTCAGAGCATCAGGTCCAACAATCCACGCTGTAACCTCTAAATCCTAACCCAGATCCTTCTCCAGGCTGCACCTCCAGCCCAGGGCACGGCAGAGGGGCAGAACAGAACCACCAGGGCTGAAAAACTCCTTTGAGCGCATCGAGTCCAACCATCCACGCAGTAACCCCCAAACGCTAACGCAGCGCCGTGTCCAGCCCCTTCTCAACCACCTCCAGCCACGGTGCCTCCCCCGCCCGCCGAGCACCCCTATGCGAGCGCCTGAGCAGGGAGAAAGCAAACACAAATCCAGCGAGGCAGGAGGAACCGCAGCGCCCGGCAGGCCGGGAACACGCGGCCCGCCCTGCGCGCGGGGCCCAGCCC
>NW_008658963.1:0-731 GCF_000695815.1 Acanthisitta chloris
TGGTAGCGCCTGGGCAGTACCGGTAGCTGCTCGGGGACAGCCCGGAACGGTCAGGGGTTCGTCAGTTCTTCCCCCGCGGGCTCAGGGGGTGTCTCCGCCCCATCCGTGTGCACAGCGCGGATTTGCTCTGCAGGCACCGTCCTGCCCGCGGGGGAGCGTCCAGAGCGGATTGGAAGGGTCTGGAGGGGCATCAGGAGGCACTGGGCTGGTTCGGTGGGAGAGGAGGAGGCTGAGGGCAGAGCTCCTCCCGAGGGGCAGTGCAGGCAACTCTGATCTCTGCTCTCTGTGACCAGTGACAGCACCCAGGGAACAGCTGGAGCTGTGGCAGCAGAGGGATAGGTGGAGATCAGGACAAGGGTCTTTCCCCAGAGGAGTTTGGGCACTGAACAGCTCCCCAGGGCAGTGGTCACAGCCCCAAGGCTGACAGAGCTCCAGGAGTGTTTGGCCAATGCTCTCAGGCACAGGGTGCATTGTTGGGGTGTCATGCGCAGGGCAGGGGTTGGGCTGATGATCCTTGTGGGTCGCTGCCAGAATCACCTGGAAAGTGGCGCAGTAAAGGCAGGAGAACCTGCTTTGGCTCTCGTTGTTTCTGAAGGGAGAGGGGCGATAGGGTGTCTGTGGGGTCCCCTCGTGGCACAGCGCAGCAGGAGCGGCTGGATCGGGGCTGGATCCTGAGGACCCGGCACTGCGGGGGGTTGTCGTCTGTCCCCATGACAGTCTTGGCCGTGGGT
>NW_008658963.1:790-1070 GCF_000695815.1 Acanthisitta chloris
TGATGTAAGACTCACTCCCGTGGCCGTGCGGGGGCAGCCAGCGTACAGCATTGGGAGCAGCCCTGAGTGGTGCTGTCCCAACCCACAGTCATTGGGAGCAGCCCCGGGGGGTTCCATCCCATCCCCGGCTCCCAGGAGCAGCCCCTGGTGGTCCTGTCCCCAGTCTCGCCGCAGGTGTTTCCAGTGCCCCTCGATGAAAGTGCCCCATTCCTGCCCCCCTGGGCACAGCACGTCCTGCCCCGGCGCTGCCGCTGGGCCACAGGCGGCTCAGGAAGCACAG
>NW_008658963.1:1602-1815 GCF_000695815.1 Acanthisitta chloris
GTGCTCTTCCCGGTGCCATTCCCGCGCACAGGGATGCACCGGGCCGGGAGAATCCCACCTCGACGGGTGCCTGAGCTCCACACGGGGGTCTCGGTGCCCCCGAGGCCTCGCGGGCTGTGCCTCTGCTCCGCCCCTCTCTGCTCTGGCACCTCTAAGCGGCATTCCCGGGAATCTTCCCCGCTGGGTCTGCCTGCGGCTGGGCACGCCCCGGGC
>NW_008658963.1:1875-2335 GCF_000695815.1 Acanthisitta chloris
GCGGCAGTCCCGGGAATCTTCCCCGCTGGGGCTGCCTGCGGCTGGTCACGCCCGGGGCTGTCCCAGGGGGATGGATGAGGGGTCCCCGGGGCGCATGAGTGGTCCAGGGGCTGGATGGGGGTCCCAGGGGTGCATGAGGGGTCCAGGAGGTGGATGAGGGTCCCAGGGGTGGATAAGGGGTCCCGGGGGTGGATGAGTGTTCCAGAAAGGATGGATGAGGTGTCCAGGGGATGGATGAGTGTTCCAGGGGGATGGATGAGAGGTCCTGAGGGGTGGATGAGTGTCCCAGGAGGTTGGATGAGTGGTCCAAGGGGTGGATGAGGGGGTCCTGGGAGACAGGGTCCATTCCCAGGATGATGTCCTGTGGCAGAGGGCTGAGTGGGGACAGTGTGGGGTGGTGCTGGGGGAAGTTTCCGGGAAGAGTTTGCCCCTTGCCGGTGAATTCCCCGCGGGGAGGACG
>NW_008658964.1:0-8386 GCF_000695815.1 Acanthisitta chloris
ATATGCATATTTTATATGCATACTATCAAAACACATTATTATCACCACAAGTTCAAAAGGAAACTACAGCTGCATCTAATAATTCCTTTCTATGCATTTTCTTTAGTGAGAAGAAGCTAGGGGGTTCTGGTAAAGAATTAAGATACCATCTACCTTTCATACTCAGGAAACTTACAACTATTCTTCCAATCACAATCAAGCTTGCCAAGTCTACATAGACTAAAGGACTGGGGAATTGCATTTTTCTGACACCTGCCTCTAAAATAAATTAGTCTTTTGCTAGTGCCACACTTAAAACATACATGGGGTTAGATTTTGTTTTCCCTGAAGCATGTCATTCAATCAAACAGATCCTTCAGCACGATCTCTCTGCATACGTCTGCTTTTTTATGTTTCTGTTTTAACTGATTAATGTCTTGTACATGTTCCATAAACTATTCTCTCTCTTCCACTTACCCTACAAGGATGTTAGGGACCGGAGGAAAAGTTGTCTGGCTCAAAACAACCAGTTGGGAAAACGGTAGGGGGGAACAGCTCAAGCTCTGTGTAGGTGGAGCAGCATGCTGCTCCCCTCCAAGACCCCTTGAGCCTCAGGAGGCAACTGCCAGTCTGTGCTGAAATGACCTTGGTGACCACATGGCTCTGATGTGAGCCCGGAAATGGTGGTGGTCAGCCATATGGCCTTGCTGCAAGCCCTGAGATGATGCCAAAGCTCCTGGCTCTGCCTGAAGCACAGGTGCAAGTGTGAGCTCATGCTGGGATAGACCCTGGGCAAAGGGAATGGATAGAAGGACAGCAAGAGTGCCACACAGCTCGCCCCACTGCCCTGGGTTGGAAGCTGATGGGACCTCACTGAATCCACAGGTGGTGACTATCCAGCTCTCTTTCTCATCTATTTTTCTCTCTCTCTTCTTTTATTCCTTGCAACATACTAAGTTACAAACTGCACTCAGCAGTGCTTGCTAAGTGCCATGATCAGTGCCCAGCTAAGGGCTTTGTTCTCTCAAGGTATGCTAAGTTAAAGTTTGCACAGAATGTTTGAATGCTGTGAAGTTTACTGATTTTCCTTTTGCCAAGTGTCTTATTCCACACGAGCGACCCAAAGTTCCTAAGTAAAAATGATTTCTTTTTGAACCTCCTGAGAATCCATTTTTTTCTCCCGCACACTGACCCAGAGTAATTCAAAATTACCTTCCTCTCAACCCACCAAGTGGACCAGGGCGTTACAAAGGACAATTAGGAACATTCATGAAGTAAACTATGGCTAGGGTGGTAATTATAGATTTTGGAAAATAATTGGGGTAGATTAAAACTTGGCCCTGTGGAAGGCACATGGGAATTTTCTCTCCAGCTCTAGCAGTGCTAATGTTTCTTCTAGAATAAACTTCCATTTCAGAAACCTATTTCTGTTATCCTTGACCATTCCAATATGAAGCAAAGGGGGCCTGCGATGTTTAACATACATTAACCAAGATTACTTTTGATTTCCCAGCAATTCAGGATGTGGTTGTTCACATGAGTAATTGGAGGCCATCACAGCAAAGGCCAGCAGTATTTTCATGTAATGAGAAACTGAAAAAGTAATGCTTAATTCCACATATGCACCTGAGTGCTATAATTAACTCATTTGTACAGCATCTGGCACAATCAGGACAGCACTGCCAAGTACTGTCCAAAACAGAGGTAGTGAGAGTAGCTTTTTCACTTCACAGATAATATAAAAATGTAAGCAGCTCATCCTGAAAAAGACAGAAGTCCTACATGAGCTATGAAGAATTTTTCCAACCTTTTTCTTTTCTTCCCCACTGTACAAAGCATAACATGCCTATTTACTCTGAAATTTAAATGAGAAAAAACAAGATAACAATATAAAAAAGCCAACTATATCTAAGATTTTTTAACAGGTTATCTTAAGGTGTTTTTCTTGCTTACATCAGTCCTAGCCGAAGTGAAATGAAAAGGCAGACTCAGCTATATTGTCTGATATAGGCACATTATTTTTTTGATTTTTTTAAAATTTATTTACTGATTTTCTCTCACACAGTGTTGTAAGACAATGTGAAATTGAATGCAGAAATACAACAAAGGGCATACAAAGTTCCACATGGATTAATTTTATTTTAAAAAGTTTATTTGCTTACCATAGATGAAAACTTCATCATTTTTATGATTAATCAAGAAGAATAAAAACTTAGAGGCATTCTTTGGCTTTGGATAAATAATGGCAAACAGATACACTAATGCCATTCAGAATAAAGATACTGAAAAAAATACATTCTGGGTTACAGGTTTCCAGCATAATACATACAGACTAAGTACTATGCTACAGAAACCTCACCACATAAAGCCTGTGTTTCATGTAGACAGGCAAATACAAAAACCTTCAGCAACCAGACTTGAGTGCATTTCAGGAACATGAAACTTAGTTATCACTTCCACATAAAGCCACCAGGACGCTTTCATAATCCCCTTTCAGTTCATCCTGTCAATTTAAGAACAAAAAGCCCACAATTGTTACAATAACTGTCTCAGGTGAAGCAAAGTTCAATTAGCATTCAATATGCACGTACCAAACACCAGTGCTTCATCAGTTAACAAATTTTTACTGGACTTCCAAAATCATCCAGCTGTTTTGCATTTCATATGTCACCTGAGTGAAAACCTACCATAATGGCTTGGCGGAGAGAGATGCCATACAGCTTCCTGTAATAGCCTTTGATCTCATTCATATCCACTTCATGGCGTGAAACCATGATTCTGATGAGGTCTTTGTGCCGTGTCCCAACACCCTGTTAAAAAAAAAAAAAAAAAAAAAAAGGAAAAAGGAAAAAAAATGAAAAGATGCTACTAATGTAATTGAAACACCTTCAGTCAAATTCTATGTGTTAATCCATGAGACTCGTTTGTGGATGAACAGAACTCGCATCCTATTCCTTTAATATCTCTCATAGCACCATCCTCTCATATCAGCCTTCTGTACCCTGTGAGCACAATTCACTTCTGATAGGATACCTCCATCATGGGTATTTTTTTACACATTTCTTTTAGCTGTTTCCTAAAAAGAGACATCTCCTTTACTGTTCCATGCTAGACATCAGAGGCAACCTAGACTTCACTGCCTTTTTTTCATTATTTTTTAATAGTGCAATGATCTTTATTTTCATAATGTTTCACTCAATTTGTCACGTAGTGCTCCTAACCAGGTCACAGGAGTTATGACAATACCTACATACTAGACTGTTTGATGATCTCCAGCTGTCTTACTCAACTTGGGTTCCAAATGTGCCAGAAGGATCATGGATGTCATGTCAAAGATTAGGCTTCTACAAGGTTCTTGCTGAGATCTGTAATTTATCTCCTATTTGGTTTTTACTAATATTTTTGTGGTTTTGTAAGTAAGAAAAGTTCCAGACAGCTTTCAATTACTGTTGACAGTAAAAGATGTGGGGATAGACAGATACTCTTCTGAACACACTACAGCAAACAGACAACTATACAAACCTATTCCTCGGGTTTCAAAGGAAGGAACAGAAGGAGTGACAGAAATACAATACTTCTGCAGTCCTTTTCTATCTCATAAAGGGCTTAGAGAACTCTAGCTAGCTTTTTATTTTTCAGCTTATAAAGCACCTCTTGTTTAAAAAGAGAAGTTTTTTAGGTTACCTTCATTGCCAGATGGAGTTTTTCAGCGAAGAAAGCTGGCTTGCTTGTGGCACACTTCACTGTAATGAAGCAGTGAGATAAAGTCACTTCTGCTATACATGTAACAAGTAACAAATGACAAAAGGCTGGAAACAAAAAACTTTCAAACCAGTCTCATTATTTCTACCAGCAAATCTTATTTATGTACTTCTATTATTTGTTTTCAAAGTGTAGGAGAAGGAACAGTTCCTTTCCTCCATCCATTCAGAAGGCAATTGGTCTGGGGAGAACAGTTCCAAGAAAGACAAGACTGTTCTCCCTATTTTCTGCCACAAAAGATGTCACAGTTCCCAAGAAGAAAAATTTGAAAGCACTTATGTCTTCTGCAGTTAGAGCTGGAGATTATGATCTAATGTTTTGTAAACCAAGTCGTAGTAGAGTAATTGCCCTTCACTTTCGATATTAAGTGGGATCTGATGGGTATCATTCTTTTTTTCAAAATATGCTTGACTGTGATATAAAAGCTGAGAACAAGATGGGTGTCTGGCTCTTGATTCCACCCCTGCTCCACAAGTAAGAGTGAGTCACTGCCTCACCTTATATTTATACACAACAGTCACTAACTTCATACTTCTTGAACAAACCCACAAAAGGAAATTTGTTGTATTTTTAATAAACATGTATAATAACTGTCTTTGCAACATGAAACTTGGAGAACAATGGGTTTGGTTCTGTTTGTTTGAAGACAGGTTTAAAACTATTGTGCCAGTTCTGACAGCTCCTTTTTTGCATACTGACCTCCTGTAAAGATCTTTCTATGCTGATGGCTCATCTCTTCTCCATAAAAGACCTTTCCACATACCAGGAGAGGTATTTCTACACATTCACCGACTTTAACTGACTTAAATCACTATGACTGGATTAGATACTCCAAGGTGTTATTTAGCAAGTTTCTCAATGAAGCAGGGTAAGTCCAGAATAGTTTCCCATCAGAGCAAGTATGGCAGAAGTAAAAGTTAAGTTTTCATAGTCAGTATGTCCAGTAGGTTGCAATCTGAAGAATCACTTACCAAGGGCAGTTAGGCAGTTCTCAATATCACCTTTCAGCTCCAAATCCAGTACCTTGTTCATGTCATGCTTGCTGTATTTGCTGTACCTCTGAAAGACTAAATAAAGGAAGAAAACACAGTGAATAGTGATGAAAGTACAGTATGGTCCCTACATCACCTTTGCCTTATTCTGTCCTCACTGCTGCAGCAGAGGACTGTTTGTAGGTTCTCTTTCCCATTTTCTTCAGACAGCACAGTGTAAACAGCAGTGTTACTGCAGAGACTCGTGGAGTCAGCATAAGGAATTAGATTTTGTTAGGCTAGTAGTGTTCATGTTCCCATTGGTACAGATAGAGGTGATCCTGACTATACCAGAGCCTGTGACATTGTGTTATAGCCCTCTATCCAGGGAAAACTGGCTGAGAAGCAAGGCCATATTGGGGAGAATTCAGAACCTCTGCCACACTGATTGCTTGGCATTGTGACCACTACCCATTTAAGTCTTCATGGCAATAGTTTTGATAACAGCCAAAATTATATTGCTCACCTCTACTATGGAAAGAACAGCCATGCTGCCAAATGCACGATTAGTCAACAAGCATGCATCCAATTACAAAGACCTTTGTACCAGGCAGAGTCACATCTTGATAACATGTATCTTCTTGATATAGATTCATGAATATAGAGTTCATGAGCAGGCCACCTTCAAAAACCATTCGAGTGAAGCACAAAGTTTTAACATACCCCTTCGAAGATGTGGGTAGCTTCTTGTAGTAAGAATATTAACAAACACATTAATGTCTGTTCCTTTCCTTTTCTCTCCTGCTTCATACAAGGCCTATCATAAAAGAAAGCAGTAAAGTCAATACTGCAATAGTAAAGCTCAAACAGAAATACTGCATTTCTGAGGCTAACATCGAAAGGTAGGTCATTGTTCATCAGTAACAAGCTCTAGCCATAACACAATCCATATCAAAACTTTACCCTACCTCAGACTAACTCTAGCTCCGTAAAGTAATACTGCATACTTAATTTAAGTCCTAATAGTACCTAGAAAACATTACATACCTAGAAAACACTATGTACCTCGAAAACATATTTTCAGACATTTTATGATCCCTACATAGTTCTCCTGGGTATACTACATAGTTGAATGAAATTATTTCTCATTTATCATGTTATGTTGTCAGTTTGCATGGGAGTTTAGGACTAGTAGGCTTTCTTCAGACTATCAAAATTATCTCTGCTATCAACTGGTCAAATACTCAGGAGAAGCCTATGCACCACAAACACCTTTGTGTCTTTCCAGGAGTGACTTTAATGGAAAATAACAGACAAATCAGCCTCCCTCATTTTCCTCACATCCTCAAACCTGTCTAAAACTAGTAACTAAAGACCTCCACACAGCACAAAGATCTAACAATATTTTGCATCGGGATAAATAGTACTGAATTTTTGAGCTCAGAGTATTAATTTAATGACCTTTCATATATAGGGCTGATGACAAAGCCAAACCCTAACCCTTTATATAGCAGAAATAAACCCAGTATTTTTCCAATGGCCTTTCCTTGGCTAGATTTTTTAAAAATCAATTTCAAGTCTATCTACATTTAAATTGTAATAATGATGTAAGATTTTATAGGTAAAACGCAGGAAACACTGCTAAGGTTTACCAAGATTAACAAAAATAGTCACACTAATGATGGAAGAAATAAGGAAAAAATCAGATGTTTATTTTAGAATTATTCAGAAAATGACCGTGAGGTTTACCCTATCTTAAAGGTTCATTACTGTAAAGCAATGACTGTAGTTAACATACTGCAGAGTTCACACTGGTCAAGGTATGGTAGCTGGTTCTGCACATATATAAGTACATCCTTGTCTTCAAGACATGAATTCAACAGCCATGTTATAAACAGAAGGAAGATAGGGTCCAACCTGTACTTCAGATGTCCCACATGATTTACAGAAATTAGAAAAGATCTGGCAGAAACATTTCTGAAGCTAGATATTAGGGTGAAGATCTAATTTCCTGATCTTACCCTGGCATCATTGTCAGCAAGTTCATCATTCACATGAGGATCTTCACATCGGTCACCCTATATTAATAAATAAACAAAATGTCATTCGTCCTCAAAATCATTCAGTTCACCAGAACTCAACCTTTTAGAGTTCTGCAGAACCATTTTCATACATAAATTAGTATATAATTGGATATAGGTACAGTAATGTCAACCATTCTTTGAATAAAACTGTTCTATTTCTAGTCTGAGTTCACTCTTGTGAACTCAGCAACTTATTTCTGAAGTCCTATATAAAGATCCACAGGAAGTATTGTTATTGATGTGAAATTACTGGCTTAGAACTTGTGAGATGTTCCCTAATGATCATTCAATAGACTATTTTCAAGTTACTTGAAACCAAAAACTGAATATCCTAATCATGTACATGGGCATATCAAAAAATAATCCTGTCTGCATGTACAAGCTTGATATACATGTACACAAAAATCAAATATTTATGCATTTGAAAAGAGTCTTTTTATTGGGCAGCTCTAAAGTCATCTGCTTTTGAACATCAATTTACAAGTGATTTGTCCACTGTTAACTCCCTGCCCATGTCCCCACATCAGTAAGACAAAAGGTTTATTTCTCTATTTGTTTTTCTTTTTCTAGTCAAGTGACATGACATTACACATGTTTTTCAAGTGCTTAAAGACAGCACACAAAGTCTTAAAAGCATAAATGATAAATAATAAAGTATGTCTTATGATAAATAGTAATGTTCTTTAAAATGCATTTGAGATAAAATCTCATTATAGTTTAAGAACAATTTCAAGATAGGAAAGTAAAAGACAATGCAAGGAAATAAATATTGTATGTCTCTCTAAAATAGTCTTGACAACACTGACTTCTATCACAAATACCGTCACTCAAAATACTTTAGCACAGCATACCTTGGCTAGAGCAACCAAAGCCTTCTGAAAGTCTCCAGATGTGTCAGAGATAATGTCTTGTGTCAGATCTCTCTTAAGCACTGAAATCAAATCATAGTTTGTTTTATAGTTAGCAACTAGGTAGATTAGATAACCTATAAAGATCTGTTTCAAACCATTCTATTATTTTTGCAGTCTTTTCTTCATTTTCCATCCAAATACGCTCACTAGAAATGCAGTTTTCTTACTTTCATTGAGCTTCAAGTAAGGGGGTGTATTTGTAGTATATCCTCTATATCTTGAGATGTATTGTGAAATTGGAGGTTAAACCCAAAATCTGATGAAAAGCATCTTCTCTAACATGTTATAGGTGACATTGCATTCGGCTCCTGCTTGTGAAGTACAAAAAAAACTTATTCTGAGCCATTTTTTCATTCTTATTTCTGTCTGTTCTTATCAGCACTGAACACGATCACAAAACTCTCCTGAAAAATTAAGCTATTAATTTGGGCTTCTAATACCACTTGAATGGCAACGTCTTGGAAAAGTTAGCCCATAATCTCTGAACACAGTATTTAATTAGACAACACTGTAAAGTTGACATTTCTGACAGACACCCCGTGATGTTTTAGTCATTTCTTCAGATACCTTCCCCTTGTAGTTCACTGTTTGCTTTTCTGTGCTGCTAACTCATTAAGGTGTTTTTTTCAAGCCTAGTGATATCTCTAAAAGTCAGCCAAGGTTTAGTTACAAGAGAAGA
>NW_008658964.1:8398-10114 GCF_000695815.1 Acanthisitta chloris
ATCCTTGAAAGCACCTGAATGTGTCACCCATTCCATGAGACATCCACAGTTCTGGCACAGTGATGATATGCCTTATTCTTCTGTATTGAGATCTACATGGGTCAGCAAAAGCCAGCATGACCTCCCTCTCCCCAACTCCTCCAACTTTTTGTGAAGCTTCATTCACCTCCTGTAATGTTCTCTGCAGTGACTGTAATGTGCCTGCTACAGTTACACCATGAATACTTCTTTCATGCTCTGAATTACCTTCTTTGTAGTATCTGTTGGCGTCTTTGATCTCTCTGTTGTTTCTTGAGGTCAGAATCTCAATTAAGGTATTTTCATCAGTTCCAAGCCCCTGATAAAAGTGATTGAATTTTTAGAAATGTTATTCGATAGAGCTAACTTAAGTTTTATAACAGAAATAAGCTGAAAATTGACTTGGCTTTAAAGCCATCACATGGAACAAGAAATAAAAATTAAAAACATTGTGCTTGCATAAAATATTGTTATTTTGGCTCTTTTGGAACAAACTTTTTATCATGTTTGATATACTGGTACCCAAAAGAAGTGCTAAAGGGACAAAACAGTGCACATAAAAGATACAAATGCAAAATCTATGAAGAAAAATACCTCCTGTTTATGTTTTCACCTATGTAAATACATATGTAAACATGATGGCTTTTTATCACTACATTAGCCACCCATTTTCAGAAGGCAGAAAGAATTAATTCTCACAAAAGAATCATGTACAATCCTGAAATTCAGCAGGGATTACCAGGTCTTGTTCACATAACCTGAATTACCAGTATAGATTTAATTTAGAAAATGAGATTAAAATAAAGACAATAAACAAGCTTTGAAATCAAAGTTCAGTGTCACTTACAGGCCCTGACAATTACGCTCTTTAGGAAAGTTTTTCTCTGAAGATGTTACCTTACCTTCATAGAAGCTCTTAGCTCCTCAGCATCAAACTGAGCTGGAGTTTTGAGCAAAGACACAACAACATCTTCTAGGTGGCTTTTCAGAACTTTTTTCAAAGCTTCTTCCAGACTCTGTCAAACAAAGTAAGAAACACACTAAGCTATGAATGGTAAAAATACACCTGCTGTTCAGCTACAGTCCAAAAATTAGTCTGACCTCTGATGAATCTCAGTCTACATCATTTCTTTAGATACTAGAAAGAAATATGAAGCCCAACTTCAAGTTTTTAATTTGTCACCTTTATGTTAACCAAAGTGTCAGGATATTTCAGTAAATATTCAGGGGTATTTTCATAGAATCATAGAACTTTAGGTGTTGGAATGGCCCTTACAAATCATCTAGTCCCAACCCTCCCTGCCATGGACAGGGATACATCCTCACTAGATCAGGTTGCTCAAGGCTTCATCCAGCCTGGTTGCACACCGCCAGGGTCGGGTCAGCCACCATTTCCCTGGGCAACCAGTTCCAGTGTCTCACCATCCTTACCATAAAACACTTTTTTATAATATCTAACCTAAGCTTTCCCTCCTTCAGTTTGAACTCATTACCCCATGTCCTATCATCACAGTTCCTAACAAAGAGACCCTCTTGGGCTCCCTTGTAGGCCCTTCAGATACTGAAAAGTTGCTATGAGGTCTCCATGCAGTCTTCTCTTCTCCAGGCTGAACAGCCCCAACTTCCTCAGCCTGTGTCATAGGAGCTCCAGTCCTCTTATCAACTACTTCATGGTCCACCTCTGGACTTGCTCCAACA
>NW_008658965.1:0-3515 GCF_000695815.1 Acanthisitta chloris
TTGTTTATATTATATTTAAAACATACAGAAAGTATCTTCTGTATGTACATTTCCATGAATGAAAGGGGAAAATCTGCAATCATTTTTGTGGCGTTTTAGGTCTCAGCATTAAAAGGTTTTTGCTTTAACTAATGCTTTACACCTAATTAAAAATAACACTCCACCAGCTGGCTTGGTTATGAAATAAAATCACTTCCTTTATTTTCAGCCTAAGAATTGTGGGTTGTTTTTTTTTTTCCCCAGCAAGGAAAAGTCAGTGTCAGCCTCCCTTCTCAGGAGGAATCTGGATTATATGGAAAACGGAGAAGAGAAAAGGCAGATGCAAATCACAGCACGGATGGAGCCAGTCTCATAGAATGTTAAGGAGTTGGAAGGACCTTAGAGATCAGCTAGTCCCAACCCCCTGCAATGTGTGGGGACACCTCCCACCACACCAGGTTGCTCAAAGCCCCATATAACCTGGAATGAACACTGCCAGGGTTGGGGCAGCCACAACCTCCCTGGGCAACCTGTGCCAGTGTCTCACCACCCTGACAGGAAAAAACTTCTTCCTAAAATCTCATCTAAATTTCCCCTCTTTCAATTTATCTCTATTTCTCCTTGTCCTATCACTCCATTTCCTAACCAAGAGTCCCTCTCCAGCTTCCCTGGAGCCCCTTCAGATCCTGGAATGTTGTAATGAGGTCTCCACACAACCTTCTCTTCTCCAGGCTGAACAGCCCCAACTTTCTCAGCCTGTTTTCATAGGGAAGATGCTGCAGTTCTCTTACCAGCTTTGTTGCCTCCTCTGTACTTGCTCCAACAGTTGCTTGTCCTTCTGATGCTGGGGACACCAGAACTGCATGCAGTACTCTCTAGCAATGGGTTGTTGATATGGGTGCTGGTACTTAGGGGATGTGCTTCGGTCTCTATCTGTATGTCCATGTACTGGTTGTCATCACTTAGGGAAGATCAAACCAGCACAGAGATAACAAGAAAGATAGGAAATATCAGAAATTAAGGAACAAAGTACAGGACATCTGCTCCAGAATGAATCTCAGTTTCAACTCCAAGGTCACTTTTCATATTTAAGAAACACTGAGATTCTTCTGATAATAGAATCTGTTATGGAGGGAAGTGGATGCTTGGAAATCCCTTCGGCAACCCAAACTATAACTTTGGATACCCCATCCCTGGAAGTGTTCAAGGCCAGGTTGGATGGGTCTTGGAGCAACCTGAGCTAGTGGAAGGTGTCTCTGCCTATGGCAGGGGGTGGACAAGATGATCTTTAAGGTTCTTTGAACCCAAACCACACTGGGATTCACAGTAAAAAACACTAGAGTGGAAAGTAGAAACCACAGTCAGATGAATACATGGAAGGTTTACATTTTTCCTGGGCCATTGTGTTTTGGAGTTATGAACTTTACCAGATATTTAAGGGTAGAACGAAAGACACAATTGCACGAAAGTGAATTTCTAAAGGTCCATATCCAACTCTTGCCTCTAGAGTTTGTGATGGAGTTTTGGGCATCCTGTCTGGAAAAAGAATGTGATGATTTCAGTTCTCTTCCACACCTTCTTTCTGTTTTACACTCATCTTAGGGAGACGTATTTTCACATAACATCCAAGATGCCCATTCAGTTGGCACTTAAATTTTCCTAAGCTATGAATCATACTGCACATAGGTATCATCTGACTTAAGATCTGTGGTTTTCACTCCTCTCTTCTGTTTGATTCCCTTTCCAAATGAACCTGTAAATCCCATCCCTGACTTCAGCCATCCTCCTCCCTCAGTGATGTCACTTTGCTGCTATGGAGACAGTGACATCAGGAGGATGTCCGGCAGGTGAAAAATTTCAGGTGTTGAAAGCGCAATGGAGATCAGACACTTCTGAGAAACACAGATCCTGTTTGATTTTCCATGCTTGCTCTATACTGAACAGAAATTGGGCATTGGAGAAGAAATATCACGTGGCGTTGAGAGGGAATAGTTGAGTTTGTGCGTTCTCTGCATATTTGTCAACCCAGCCATAGGGCAAGATAATTATTTTCTTTAACCAACAATCCAGGGAAAGCAAGAGAGAACTTCAAGTGATTCATTGAGTATGTGGAGAGCAATGCTTACTGGAAATATCATCTCTCCTTAGCTGTAGAAGAATTAGGAGCTTGTTTCAGTCGTTTCAGCAGCCAGTTGGGTTCCTTCAGGTGACTCCTACATGTATGAATGGTGAAAGGCCTTGAGGGGAAGCCATGTGAGGAGTGGCTGAGGGCACTTGGGCTGTTCAGCCTGGAGAAGAGGAGACTGAGGAGAGACCTCAACACTGTATATGATGTCCTCACAATGGGAAGTGGAGGGGCAGCACTGTTCTCTGGCAACTGGTAACAGGACCCAAGGGAATGGCCTGAAGTTGTGTCAGGGAAGGTTTAGGCTGGATATTAGGCAAATGTTCTTCCCTCAGAGGATGGTTGGACACTGGAACATTCAGCCTGGAGAAGAGGAGACTGAGGAGAGACCTCAACACTGTATATGATGTCCTCACAATGGGAAGTGGAGGGGCAGCACTGTTCTCTGGCAACTGGTAACAGGACCCAAGGGAATGGCCTGAAGTTGTGTCAGGGAAGGTTTAGGCTGGATATTAGGCAAATGTTCTTCCCTCAGAGGATGGTTGGACACTGGAACAGCTCAGCTTGGTTATTCTTGTTAACAGACCTGACACAGGGCCAGTGGAGACCTTCAGGAGCTGGTAACCCGCCAGGCTCTCTGAGGGCATCTCAAATGACTTTATGTGTGAGCAGTGGATCAGGTCCTTCACTCATCTCAGATTCCCAAAAGGACTGTGGGAGTGAGCCCTGATCTCTGCTGTGATAGGTATTAAACAACACCTCTGCTCATAGCTCTGTAATTCCTGAAATCATGGAATCATAGAATAGTTTGGGTTGGAAGGGTCCTTAAAGATCATCTAGTTCCAGGCCCCTGCCATGGGCAGGGACACCTTCTACTAGCCCAAGTTGCTCCAAGCCCCATCCAACCTGGCATTGAAGACTTCCAGGGATGGGGCAGCCACAGTTTCTCTGGGCAACCTGTGCCGGTGCAGGTATATTCTTGCCAAATGTGGAGGAATCACCTTTGAACCTTCTTCTTTGGCAGAGTCTATACACTACCCACAGAAAGATGCTTCATAAAAAACACCTGAAAGAAATTTCAGAGATGATAATCCATAACTCACTCACCCAACTGCAGCATCAAACACAGAAAATTTCCTCCAGCAACTATTCATGGAACTCGTATTTATATCTCTAATAAAAAGTTTCTCCAAATTGACATGCCCTTCCATTATATTACAGCTGTCACAAGAAATTTCTTCTAATGACAATATTCATGTCACCTCTTTGTAAATCTTGCGCAGTTTAAATATCCACAGATGAATTTCATAGAATCATAGAATTTTAGGGGATGGAATGGACCTTAGACATCATCTAGTACCAACCCCCTCTCATGGGCAGGGATACTTCCCACCAGAACAGGTTGCTCAAG
>NW_008658966.1:0-337 GCF_000695815.1 Acanthisitta chloris
GGATGGAGATTGTAATGGGTGTGCCTTGAAGTTGTTTAAAACATTATTTCACTTGTTTGTTAGAGGAATTACTATGATACCGCAGGAACCATCTGAATCAATGGAGGAGAAACCTGACAGGAAGCAGTGCAAGTGCAGCAGTGACCTGACCTGAGCTGAATATTGTGCCTGGTAACTCCACGCAGTACACCACCTCTTCTGTCCTGAGTGACCATCAGAACAAATACAGCCTGAAGTAATGGCCTAGATTAATTTAGCAAGCATTTTGTGGACATTTTGCAGGGGTGATCCATAGACTGGGGGAATAATATCTGCATATTACATCAAAGAATATGAA
>NW_008658967.1:0-1642 GCF_000695815.1 Acanthisitta chloris
CAGAGAAGAGCCGGGCAAAGGGGAGAAGGGGAGGGGGAATTCTTGTCCCCCCTGCTGCCGATGCCCTGTCCAGCTCCGGGGTAGCAGGCAGAATCCAGCCCCTTTCCCTTCTTCCTTCCTTCTCTCCTTCCATCCCTCATTTCCTTTCCTCAGCAGCAAAACCTCCGTTTCAAGCTCAACTCGGTAAGACCTTTTCTCCTTCCCCCTGCCACCTTTTCCTTTCTCAGACAGCAAAAATTTACTTCGCAAAGGGGTTCTCCCTTTTTTTCCTAGCCTTTTTTTCCACCCCTTTCTCTCTCTTTTTTCCCCCTCTCCAGGCTCCACCAGATGCTCCCGCCCGTGGAACGGGTCCCTGTCGCGACACCGGGCACAGCTCCCACCGCGCGGCGCTGGGCAGGGGTGAGCTCGGAAAGGCTGCGGCCCCACAAATTAAAAAACAAGAGAAGAAAAAGCCAGAAAACTGCCTGAAGATCCAGTTAAAAAAAAAAAAAAAAAAAAAAAAAAAAAAAAAAGGGTTAAAGAAATCAGCATTAGCCTAAAAAACCTCAAAATTATAAAGAAAAAAAAAAAGGAGGGCGAGGTATTCGGTTTATTTGGGGTTTCTCGGGTTTGCTTTATCTCCCAAGACCGTTTTGAGCGATAGTTTTGAAGGCGGATTGAAACATCTTGCGGGCTTTAAACCCCACAAGCGCAGTTTTCTTCGCACCCCACGGAGAAGGTGAATTTGTCGAAGTGCTTAAGGATTCTTTTTTTTTTCTGTTTTTTTTTCTGTTTTTTTTTTTTTTTTTAAGATGAAAAATTACCCCGGGGCTTATATAAAGCAGGAAACAAATCGACAGGCGGTTGACGTGAGACAAGGCGGCAGAATTGGCTCCTTGGTGAGACACAGAAGTATATCCCGACCTCCCGGGATTAAAACCGGAGCGATTTACTCCGAAAAGCTTCGGATTGCTGCTCGTTTGAAGCCATTTCTGCATCGTCAGCACCCCCAAAACGAACACCCCTTGTCCACAGACCCCACCGTGTGTAACTCCGCACGGCACAGCTGCCCCACATAGTGCCAACCCACTCCGTAAACGTGGAGTTCACATTTCCCGTCCCAAGCTCCAAAATTCAAATAGTATCGAAGGCGTCAGAATCTGCACGATTTCTTTTCGCTCTAAAGAGGGAACTACCGTGCCCCAAATTCCCCGGAGAGCATACAGACACCCCGAGGTGCTGTCTCCCCCTGCCCAAGCACACGGCGATGCCCTTAGCATCCCTGGGGCAAGCGGAGCCCCCAGCCGGGTGTTCCCCATCCTCCGCATCCCTCTCCCTACCTGCCCCTGCGGGGAAACACCTTCTTGTCTTATTTTCCCCCTTGAAATTAAAACACCCCCCTCGGCTCTGTAGAAAAAAAATTCCACATCCTCGGGAGAAGGAAGCGCTTTGCCCCAGCCAAGAGCAAAATGCCGCGAGGTGGGAGGGGAGGGAAGGGTAAAGATTTCCTCTCCTTCTCCGAGAGCTTTTTTCTTCTTTCCCGTGCCCTCCCCCCCCCAAGCTGACGGGACCCTCTCTGTCCCCCTGTCTGTCCGGGGATGCCACCCGGGACCGGTGTCCTCCCTGTCGGGGCAGCAGCCCCAGCCCGCGGCACCGGCGGGGC
>NW_008658967.1:1941-3187 GCF_000695815.1 Acanthisitta chloris
GGCTCCCCCGCTCTGCACCTGCGGCCCATAAATAATGGAGAAAACAAGCAGGGCCGGTGGTTATTAATTATCCGCTTCCATTAAAATCCATCACCCGGAGCCCGCTGCCTGTGTGCGGACACGTGAAGGTAAGAAGAGCTGGAATGGATGGATAGATAGACAGACAGAGATATTTTCTCCTCTTTATGTTCTGAAGACGCTCAATGACAGCTGACGCGGATTTTGAGAAGTCCGAGCCATTTCCAGGCTCTCTCCTGAAACACCCTCCGCCCAGTGTGGAGCGTGGAAAATTTTCCTTCGAGGGGGGAAGGAGGAGAGAGACTAAAATCCAGGGCTGCCGGGAGAGAGGGGAAACTCTCCTCTCGTCCCTCGGCCCCGAGTCCTGCCCGAGTCCAGGCCAGCCCGGCCAGGATCCTGCGGGCTCCGACCCCGGAGAGGACCCACCTCCCTCCTCATCTCAGCCTGCCTCAACCACACATCTCTGGGGTAGCTCTGGTTTGCGTTAAGAAGGTATAAACAGGAGAAATATGACTGGAAAGAGAGGGAAGATTTCCCTAAATAAATTGTGTCAGAAGCGTAGTATTCTTCTTATGCATATCTATCTACCAGATATTTTTACATGAATATAGAGAGTACTACGTATATAGTATATATTACGTACCATAGAGCACAGATCGACCTAACAGAATCAGATCACATCGATATTATTCGTGGGAATAGTATAGAAAACTGCACCCATCGCCCCCTGCCAGTATGAACATCGCTGTACACTGAGTGATGGGAGTATGTGGGTCCGTATATACAAAATGAATATATTTTTATATATATGCATATAGATATACATGTACATAAGTACGAAGCCAGGCACGGAAAGGCCCCGATCCCGCGTGCACAGATCTATCCCGTCCCGAGAATAATATTTCACATCCCAGCTATGACAGCGTTGTGTTCCATCTCCCACCCTCGACCATCCCAGGCTAACTCCTTTGCCCCTAACACCCAGGAGTAAACCAGTATGTTCTCACCCAATTTCCAAATTTCAGCTCCCTCCCGGATCCAGAGGGGCTTTCCCCAAGGTCACCGGGAAAACTCAACTCCCTCCCCATCCACACCAAGCAATAAAGGGAGGCTCGACTTGAGTTTCAAGCGCTTTGAGCCGAGATCCCCATCCTAATGTCCTCCGCGCGGAGAAGGAGTAAAAGGAGAAGGAATTCAAAACAATTTTTAAAAAATATTAAAAAAAAAA
>NW_008658968.1:0-272 GCF_000695815.1 Acanthisitta chloris
ACCTGGGGGAGCAGGCGGGGAGCGAGTCCCCCATCCAGGCACCCCAACGCCCCCCAAACACCCTCACACTGCCCCCTTGGGCACACAACCTGGATGCCCGAGACGGTGAAGTAAGGGATCTCGAAGCGCACGGCGATGGGTGGTCGTCCCTCCTCTTCCTCCTTCTCCACGCTGGGCAGCCCAAAATGTGCTCGCATCAGGTGCTCCTTCCCCCCCTGCACGGCAGGGACAGGGGTGAGGGAACCCCAGGACAGGGGCCAGGGGGGGGGGGA
>NW_008658968.1:353-621 GCF_000695815.1 Acanthisitta chloris
TAGTGAGGGGACACGGGGGCCCCCCCAGGCCAGGGCCCAGGGGGTGACCTCACCGGGAAGGATTTGATGCTCCAGATGACAAGGTTCTTCTCGGGCAGGTACTTTGCTGAGCCCACGGTGGTCTTAAACTTGGGGGAGTCAGCGTCGCTCGGCACTGGCACCGCTATCTCCACCCCGTTGGCCACCGACTGCCTCTTGAACTGCCCCTTGGCCTGGGGGGCACATGGGGGGGCTCAGGGGGGCCCTGAGGAGGCCTGGGGGGCACACA
>NW_008658969.1:0-4717 GCF_000695815.1 Acanthisitta chloris
AGGCAGGAGACTGCAGGTTGGCAAGTCCCTCCTGTCAGGCAGAATTCCTATTACTTCTCCCAGTGTCAGACTCTCTCTTTACTCTCACCTGAAGTCTCACTTGAGCAAATGAGGCTCCTGCCTAACACCTCAGGACTTACTGTGTCCAGCTGCCCTGATGAAACTGACCTTGTGTGGCTCTTTTTCCCCCAGTGATCCCAACAAAGGAAATTCAGATGTGCCTGTTTCCTGGCTGCCCTACAGTGACAAGGGCAGTTACTACCTGGAGATCAACAACAAGATGAACAAGGATTCCTTGAAGCAGGGCCTGAGGTCCCAGTATGTGAACTTCTGGAACACAGTGTACCAGAAACTGCCACAGGTTGTCAACATCTCCCAGTCAGAGTTGATGTTCTGAAGCCAAGAGAAAACACCTTTAAAGATAGTTCATTAAAGGCTTGATAGTAACTGAGTGACTCTGGTTCTCTGTGTGTTTGCCATGACAGGATTTTCTTGCTGATGTCAAGGTTAGGCAGAAAGGAACATCCCATCTGTGGGCAGTGTGCATTCCCCTGACCTGTGACACAGCTATGTCCTGGGGATGGTACTGACAGCCACAGGCTGTCTCTCCCCACTGAGCTGTCTGTTGGCTCTGGGGTTGTTTTCCCTTTTTGCCTGTGTTTCCCTGGGCAGTTCAGCCCCAATCTCAGCCTGTCCTCTGCGTATTCCCATGATACCATCAGTGTCCCTGCTGATACCAACCAGCTACAGTTACAGCTGCAGCAGGTGAACACAAACCAGTCCTGACCTTTTGCTGATTGTGTCAGACATCAGCTCAGGAATAGACAGGGGCAAAATAAACCCACAGGAGAGGTGATTCCTCACTGCTTTATGGGCAGGGGCCAGTCCAGGCTGGGCTGGGGAGCTCCAGCTCTGAGCAGGGCAGGACAAGGAGCATGACTGCCCACAATCCTCATCCTCCACACGTGCCCATACACACACCCATGACAGGCCCAGCCAGGTCCCTGTACCCCACAGTGGGCACAGCAGGGCTCACTGTGGTGGAGCTGTCCCACACACTGTGGCTGGTGTGCATGGAGAGCTCAGAGCTGGTGTGGAACCCCAGGGACATGCTGCAGACACTGGGAGGAAAGCAGCGGGTGTCGTGGGTGAGGAGCCCTGGGGTATGTGTGGAGGTTCTCTGTGCAGAAAGAATGTATGGTAGGGATGTATCCCAGTCCTGGGGAGGGTTGAGGCCAGGGTCAGGGAGCCCCTTGCACTGGAACCTCCTCCTACCTGCTTCCAGTGGGATGGAGCAGACGGGAGGGTGTGCAGGAGTCAGTGCCATATGTGCCTGACTGGACCTGTGCCCTCCTGGCCCTGGTTGGTTTTGCCAGAAGAACAATCTGTGAGATCTCCCACAAGAAACATCTTTCATTTCATTACTGTTGTCCTTCATCGGCACGTTTTAAAAGAAAACAAATTTCTTGCTTGAAGTGGTACCTGCATTTCCCTCTTGCTTTGCCTCTCCCTGCACCACTGAGTAGCTGCAGTAGCTACAGGAGAGCAAATGCAGAGGGTGAAGCCTTCAGTGCTCAAATACAATTCAAACAGATCAGTACCAAGTGGCTGAGGGTTTTCTGCCTGTGGGGAGAGAGCACCTGTGTCACGGTGCAACTGGATGGAACTTTGAAGGTTTTTTGTAATCTAAATCTTCTTTCCTGAGTGGTATCATAAGAGTCTTTTATGGTACCAGTGTATGATAGGGAGGTTGGGCCAAAGTTAAACCAACCCACTGCTCACCTGGTTGAGTCCCTTCTTTCCAGAAATCTGGAGCACAAATTTGTTTTTGCAAGTTCCCATGAATTCTCCTGTTACACCATAAAATGGATGTGAATCCTTTCCTTCTTTCCTCCTCTTAGGAATCCATCTACGTTTTCTGAGAAGGAGCCTTACCCTCCTTATTGACAGATGTTCTACCAGCTCTGTGATTTGAATGTGGAAAGGTATTGCACTCTGGCAGCTGAGTCTTCTGTCAGAGATAGACTTCAATGCCTAATGTTTATATCCCATCCATTCCTCCCTCTCTCCTTGGCAAATACAACAAGCAGTGAAGACAGCACAGAGCAGCTACATATGAGCCTGGTGAGAGCTGAGTGTGATGAAGACAAGGAGGAAGAAGACCTCAAGCCTTATGCTGTAAGTGCAAATGAAATGGAGACAGAAATTCTGCACTATGTGTGAACCTGGTGAGCAGTCTGGCTGCTGTGAGACATAAACATCTTCAAAGATTGCTATCGTTTTCTGAATCTTGTGCATTCCCCAGTGTGTTATGAACACCAGGTTTCTCGTAAGTTGTTGATACTATGTTCTACTGCATGGTTTGATATGATTTTATCCTCCTGAGCTTGGATGAGGCTTCTCAAGACTTCAGTGTGGTTTATGCTCTCTGCAGTTTTATTAGACTGAGTGATTTCCTTTGGTTTGGCCTCCAGCCCACAAAAGCAACACCTGCAGGACTCTCACACGGCGATGCCAGTTCACCTCAGGCATGGCTCAGCCTCAAGCTACTGAAGGACAAGTGTGTAGAGGCTCCCCTGGGTTCCCTCAGAGCCAAGACTGGGGCATGGCATTGACACACACCTGCACTGCTGGCTATATATATCCAAACCTCCACTGGGCACTGTCTCCTCAGGTGTGCACTCACCATGGCTCGCTGGGAGATCCTGTGCTTGGCCTTGTGCTGCTACCTCGGGGTAGCAAGGGCTGCAACTGTAAGTACAAAGACACTTCTCAGGGCTAGGAAAGATATGTTGCCTGAATGAGCAAACTCCAGCTATGTCTGGTCAGGAGCCCCTGACAGTGGCTCTGTGGGTCTGATCGCCAAAATGGTGTTTTCCTGCCCTGACCATGGCAAACATTCTCAACAACATTGTTCCAAGAGTTCCTTGGAACCTGCCAAGATGTGGACAGGTCTCTCCTTCCTCTTTGGGAGTGTGGGGAAATTGCTGCTGCCAGTCTGCTATAAGAAGCACCTGCAGGATACCTGCATGGACACAACTAGGCAGAACCTACCTGTGAGCTTTCCACGGGGGGCCGAGGGCACGGATGGGGAGGGTGGGCTGAGAGTGGGTCCATGTTTGGGACTGGTCAGGGCAAGATGTGGGTGTTGGCAATGTGGAAATCCAGGATCATAAAGAACTGAGCAATGGATTTTCTCTTCTCCATGGTACCACCTGGGTGTGGTGCTCACCGAGGGTGGTTTTGTGGAAGGTGAGAGTAAGAAACTGGGACTCTTTGGGAATTACGTCGACACGACATGAGGGATTCCCTTTGCTGCCCCTCCAAAGACTCTGGAAGACCCTCAACCTCATCCTGGCTGGGATGGTATGATCCAACTTTTGAATGCTTTGCTTCGGGCTTTTTGTTGCTTCTCTCTCTTTAGTCTGTTTTTAATAAACCAAAGATGTTGCTCCTGCTTTTATTTAATAAGGAGCATCAAGAAAAAGCTCTTTGTCCCCTGATGGGTCTGAGAGTCTAAGTGTTCCCAAGCAACTCAAGTAACCCCAGGAAGTAACTCAGCCAAAGCAGCTCCCACACCTGCCCTCCCCATGCCTTGGTTGTCCAGACTTAGTTCACATGAGAAAGAGTCCCACTTTCTCCCAGACTGATCAGGGTGGCTGAGGAGTCTTTTCTATCTCTGCTCTAAACTCAGAGTGGAGAGGATGAATGCAAATAGAGGATGGAGCTGATGCCTCTAACTAGGACATGCTGTCATCCCCCTCTCCTCTCAGGAACATTGAAGGCAAAAAAATTCAAGAACCGCTGCATGCAGATGAAACTCACACAGACTGATGTGCGTGGGAGTGAGGACTGTCTCTACCTGAACATCTGGATCCCTCAGGGGAAGAGACATGGTAAGTGCTTGGCAGAGACCTGAGCAAGACATTCAAGCTGCTTTTTGCCTGGAGCATCACTCAGCAGTTATGTTCCACAGCAGGGAAAATGCTGAGCAGTGATTTTCTGAGGGAAAGGTGGGAACCATGTCAGGCAATGTCCCTCAGCTGCAACCTGCAGGAAGGTTCAGCATCTTGTACAAAGTAAGGACTTTGTTGTCATCATATCTGCTCATGCCCAGGTTCAGTGATGCTCAGGGAGTGGGTAAGGGGATGGAGGGGCAGCACCTCCTATCTCTGTTGGAGCTCACTCTGCTCTTTTTCCTCACCTCCCAGTCTCTACCAACCTGCCAGTGATGGTGTTCATCTACGGTGGTGCCTTCCTTGTGGGAGGGAGCCAGGGAGCCAATTTCCTTGATAACTACCTCTATGATGGGGAGGAGATTGCTGTGAGGGGCAACGTGATCGTGGTGACCATCAACTATCGCCTGGGGCCTCTTGGCTTCCTGAGCACTGGGGATTCAAACTTGCCAGGTACCATAGCTGCTCCCTCTTTGGGGGAACCCTGTCCTGTGTCCTGAGTTTCTCAGCTTAGCTGTGCCCTTGCTCAATGGTTTGTGCTCTGTGCCACTCAGGGAACTATGGGCTGAAGGACCAGCACATGGCTATTGCCTGGGTGAAGAGGAACATCAAGGCCTTTGGGGGTGACCCAGAAAACATCACCATCTTTGGGGAATCGGCAGGTGCTGCCAGTGTCTCCCTGCAGGTGAGTTGTCCCTACAAGAGCCTCTTCTCTCTAAATGGGAGAGGTCCTTTTGTCTCTCAGCTGCTTTCCTCCCCTC
>NW_008658970.1:0-2998 GCF_000695815.1 Acanthisitta chloris
AATAGTAATATCTCTCTATAAGAATAGTTTTTTGTTCTCAGACAAGTCAGGTGCATTCACACCTGCTAACTGAATAGCTATGCTCCTTCTGTAACCAGACACAAGAAGATTTGACAGCTGCTTTTAAAAGCAGTACTTGGCATTGCTGGAAGCCCACCACTGCATTCTTACAAGAATGAATGTCTCGTGGGGTAAAGAAAACATCAGAACAGTTCGTAACCTATCACTCTGTTGATGGCCTTTCACTATGCAGAAAGCCACTCTGAATCCAGGGAGCTCACCCTACTCCTGAGGGTGGGGAGTGCCTTTTGCAAATGTAACCTATGGCCTCTAAACCCCATAAACCTATAAAGTCTTTCTCATGGTGAACTGCTTCCATGTTATTTAAAAATCAGAAGTCCATTCTGAATATGGAGTAAGGCTTCACTGTTTCTCGTTTCCACCTTTTCATACCTTTACCATAAAGTGGCCTATTAGCTTTGTTTAGGCTGTCTTCAGTACTATTTCTTGTTGCTTGCACAATGCAGTGAGAAGGTTACAAACAACAGAGCAGATTGGTCATCTCTTGAACTATATTAGCAAGAACAGCAGGAAAGAAATGAAAGTGAATATACTAAAGTGAAAGAATTATTCCTGTGTCAGGTTCTGTTAGGTATAGTTGTAAAGCAAACATCTGATTCCTTCCTTGAATTCTGAAGCATAACATATTATTAATTTGAAGTTTATAATACGTGAAGACCAGACTTCTTGAATCAACTGTGGTAGCATGGAAATTTAGCAGAAAACTGGTTTCTTCCTGGTGTGCCTTAGAGCAGTGTAGATGATATTTGTGCCTTTTCATGCTTCTCTAGACAGTTGCAATGCTTACCTCTCTGTGCTTCCATCACACTTGTGTAGAGTTCAGTATAGGATGGGATCTGTTAAAAAATGCGTAGAACCCAGCAATTCTGAGGAAATGTCTGAATTTAATTTGAAAGACAGAAAGTAAAAGGCAGAATGCCTCACAGTTTCATCTGAGAGTTTCACGTACTACTGAGGATTGAAAGTGCTCTGACTCAGCCAAGAAAAGCATCTGTAACTGAAGTTAAGCAAGATGCCTCTTCTGCTCTTGAGCTGTTTTGAAGCAAAAAAACTCCATCTTTTGTTTGTTCTTCTGACGTGTAAAGTGTTTTCTTGTTTTGTTATTTGTTTTAACACTTTATGTGAGTGAACTGAAATTATCACTACCGCTGAACTTTATAACAAAGGGAGCTTTGGAAAGGGTGAGCCTAAGGTCAATTTACACTCTACAAAGATCCAGAATTACCAAAGTCAGTGCAGTATTTTTTTTCCATTTGAAACAATAAAACCAATACTAATACAAGCAAAATACTTATTGTGTCCAATTTCCTGATATGCTTTAAGATAAAATATGACAGTGTAATTACAAGATTTTTTTTTCTTTTCGGTTTATATCTTAGAAACAAAGCACAGACATTTTCATGTCGCATATCCCAACAAATAGATAATGTTCAGGTTAAGACTTCTCGAAAACACTTGTACTGTTTACAAATGTAAAAATTTTTTTCTCTCAAAAACCTTGCAGAATTTGTGGAAGGCAATTGTACTCATAGTCCCACAACATTATCTCATGCTGTGAGATCCTATCTGTATCATATATTATGCTGAAGATCAGGGCTGTATTGGACTTAGTGTTCCAGATTTTATGGTCCTTTCATGCATTTGGAATGGCAAGCAACTTGGCCTTGCTTAAACTGAACTAATTTACTAGGTCATATATGTGATTTCTCAATGCTTTGATGTCTTTGTTAGTTTGAGAATAATGGTGTTTCTGCATGTCACTATCTGTCTCTCTTTAGTGTCCCCTAAATTGCCTTTCCATCTACTTATCTCAGTCATAATCATTCCATTGCCCTTCCAGCAAGGGGATAGGTAGAACAGTATGTCCTGTTTACTGTCTTTTTCTCTCACCACGGAAGCTGTAGTAAGGGTCAGAATCTGGCAGATATTCCCAATTACTAGCCTTCCACCTTTCTTATACCATTGCCAAACATTTAGTTTCTGGGGTGTTCCAGGGTTTTTAAATGAAGACGTATTTTTCCTGATGTGCTCTATTGAGCTAATCTCTTGGGCTATCCAGGGTATACAAAGGTGCTCATATAGCTTTGGGATAGCAAGTAAATGTTGTGGAAAGAGAACACAAGATCAGTGGAATTTTACAAGAAAGGGTGAGAAGCTCCTAATTTTTTTTGGGTGGCATTGTAATGGTGCCGATAGTGTTGTAGTATGTTAGACCATATAAGCAAAATGTTAGACACTAGAACTGTGGACACGACAGTATCTGAAATGAGTAAGAAAAGGGGTCCAAGTGAAAGCACTGTTTTATAAAATTGAGTGGATTTGGAAACGTGAAGGAAGCAATAAGACCTGTATACTTCTGGATGACTGCGGAGGAGAGAGGTCATGGTTAAAGAAGGCTCACATGTTACAGATAGGTGGGGTGGAGGAGAAGGGTAATGGTTTTAGAAGTGACATCCAAAAGGAGTCATAGGGAAGGCCTGCAAAATAAGAAGGGCAAGTCCCTGGAGGTGTTTAAGAGATGTTTGGATCTGGCACTGGGTGATATGATTTAGTGGTTTAGGAGTTACACTGGTAGGGCTGGGTGATGATCTTAATTAAAGGTCTCTTCCAACTCTGATGATTCTGTGATTCTGTCTAAAAGCTGGATAGGCTTCTTGGTGCTGCACATCCTCCTACAAGGCCGTGTTC
Organism: Acanthisitta chloris; assembly: GCF_000695815.1. Taxonomy (NCBI): domain Eukaryota; kingdom Metazoa; phylum Chordata; class Aves; order Passeriformes; family Acanthisittidae; genus Acanthisitta; species Acanthisitta chloris. Next base: position 2,770 of record NW_008658970.1, read on the forward strand.
ATCAGAATGATTGTTGAAAGCCTTACAATTTCCAATCTAAGTGTATTCAGTTTCACCATGCAGTCATTACTTAAAATATTGCTCATTCTTTGCTATTCAGCCATTTTCTGTATTTCTGCCTCACTCATACGTGTTGGACAAACCAAGCTCTTTAATCTCATTTCAGGAGGAAGGCTCCTCATTCTTTTTATCACTCTCACAGTCATAGAGTCAATCAGGTTGGAAGAGA
>NW_008658971.1:0-303 GCF_000695815.1 Acanthisitta chloris
TAGATCAGTACATTCATCAGTACTTGTTTTTCTTCACAAACAGAAGAACTCTTACAATAGTAGACTTTCTAAAATAAATACTATTAAAATAGAGCTTCAAAATAAATATTCTATACAAAGAAAAACCTTCTGTGGTAACATCTCAGGGTGTACATGTGGTGGGGTGCTGAGAGAAGAGGGGGAGACCTTTATCAGAGTGTCTGAGTGTGGGAGGGGAGGGAGACACCCAGTGCTGCAGAGAAGGGTGAGGGCTCATCCAGGTGGCAAAACTGGTGCCCAGGGAGCACTGAGTTTGGTGGCTGC
>NW_008658971.1:364-14478 GCF_000695815.1 Acanthisitta chloris
GCTGCTCTGCTGGCAGTGAGCTCCAGCCAGGGATGTGCTGTGGCATCACCAGGGTTGTCAGATCACCCCTCCTTGCTGTCTGGGCTGTTGTGTGTGGGCAGAGGACAAACCTGGCATGAACCTGCTGCAGCACTTTGCAGTGCAGGTGCTCTGCCATCCTCCTCCTCCTATTCCAGAGCCATGCTGTGGTGCCATGGCACCTGTCCTGGGGGAACCTGCCCTCATCTCCTCTCTTGTCTTTATGGTCCCACCCCCAGCACGGCCAGAGCCAATGTCACCCCCGAGGTTTGTGCTAATTAGCAGCTGTCCCTCCATCTGCACGGAGGGACCTGAGCCAGGGGAGGATGGAGAGCAGCTGCCCCATGCCTGTGGCAGGGTGTGGTGACACAGCACCGTGCCTGTGGCACATCTCAGAGGTGGCAGGAGACCCAAGTACCTTCAAAGGGGCTGGGGGAGGCATTGGGGTGAGGGAAGAGAGGGGAATAAAGACACTATTGACAGGAGCTGCACCCTCCGCTGGCACCACCGTCAAAGCCACTGCCTCCACCGAGCCTGACCCGTTCCAGGAGCTCCTCACGGGGCTCAGTGCCCTCTTGCCATGCCCTGGGCTGGGAGCTGGTGGAGCAGAGGCTGAGAGAGGTGCTGAGGAGAAGAGGGAGGGTCACTCTGCTACACTGACCACTGCTCTAACACATCCACTAACGCTTTACAGTCTTCCACCATAAGATCGGCTTACAGGGTTTATATATTAAAACAAACCAACAGAGAAATAGTTTACAGCTATGTACAATGGAAGGAAATCCATCTGGGCTTGCTGGGTGTATGTACATGAGTGTAGATTGGCACAGTGGCGACCACTCCAGCGGTGTCTTTGCTCACAAGGACCATGCAGCCAAGCCAGGGGCTTTGCTAGTGTGGGTTTTCAGCACGGATGCTCCAGGAAGAGCCAGGGACAGAGGGTCAAAAAGGCAAAACACCCATGGGTGGAGGCCGTTTGGACACGTGTCCCAGCAGAGGAGGGCAGCAGGTAATGCCTCTCCTGCTGTGTTTTCTAGCCTGTTTGAGTCTTAGGAAAATGACTTCTCTTATTAAATACGATACTCTATACATTCAACCAACAGTTCAGCTAGTTTGGGGTTGGTTTTCCTTTTAGCTTTTCCCCTCCAATTTGTGCAAGAGAATAAATAGAGCTCTGGATCCCCGCCTGGCTCCTGGTGTGCCTGTACAGTCAGCATGAGGCTAAGCTGTAGGAACTGGTGACAGACATATCCCTTTTTCTGTGGTTTCTCACGTACAAGCTAGCAAATGTTATAAATATAGAAAGCTGGTTGGGATTTTTTAAATCCCCCATTCAATAAATATCTACAATTCAACTTCACTAAACCCCAAGTCTTCCAGGTTAGCTGAATCCTGAAACCCACAGACACCAGAGTCCCATCAGTACACTCCTGCCAACCCCTGCGCAGCCTCTGGATCAGAACCTAGCCAAGGGGATTCCTGGAAATGCTACATGAGCTCTGCCTATTGCTTATCTAATTAGAGATGACATTTCACTGTCACTGCTGTGCATTTACTGAGGAAATCTCCTCTAATTAAAAACACAAAAAGAGACGAGATCAGTTTTCTGCATGCAACAAGTACCTACCTACTCATCAGTGTTGCATGTTTGGACAATGGTTTTTGTTTAGCACCTTGTAGTTGTCAAGAGAAAGGGGTGATGGCACCCTAAGGGGTTACTGCATCCTCAGGGAAGGCAGTCCCAGCTGTAGGATGAGTGCATGGACAGAGCTGATGGTATTTGTGTACTGAAGACCATGGGCACATCCGTTAACGTCACTCCCTTCGCTTGCCTGGCTCTCCCTAGCGTGTACGAACACTAAAATAAACATTAAAAGCATTCTTTACAGTTAAAAAGACACATCTGTACAGAGGAGGCAAAAGTCAAACAGCAGCAATAGGGGTGGGGGAATGGGCTGTACTTCAAGCAAATGCCCTTCATCCCCACAACAAAAAAAAACAGATCTTAATGAGCAAAGAAGAGCTTGTTCCAGGGGGGGAGGTACTGGAGTGAGATCCCTAGAAAAATACACCTATGTGTGTCGTACACTTAGGTTTGTGTGACTTCTTACCAGAGCTTAAGTAAGAGGTTTAGAGAAACAAACACCGACTGTCTTCGCACTGTGGTGTGAGCTGAGATTCCGTTTGCTCTGGAGCAGCGAGCGAGCGCCGTGGGGAACGGGATTCGGCCAACATCCTCCTGGAGCAGGTCTGTTCTGCTGATGGAAAATTCATATTCCATTGAGTGAAACCTGATGCTGTGTATCAGCTTACAGGCAGGAGGACCTGGTGTGGATACAACCGCCCGAACATATCCTGCTGCTGTTCCTCCCGCGAGGGAGCAGCTCTGCTACCACCTTGCTTTGGGAGGAGGGTCCAGATCAGTGTGGCCAGGTGGGATGTGCCTAAACGGTGAAAGACCCTTCAAGAAACAAACTGTATCTTCACTTCTGGTTCAGAAATCATTGCGGGACACAGAAAGCTTTTGAGAAACACATACTCTGTGTGCAACCAGCCCTTCCAACGGTGTGCAGGAGGGGAAGGAAGGTGGAGGGAGTTACCCTGTCACCTTCAACAGGCTGTTGGGAGCGAGTCGGAGTTTGGAAGGAAAGCGGAAACAAGAATCCCGCCCTGAATATGAATCCAAAGCAGCTTTTTGCAGCTGGGAATGGGTATTGCTTGTGCGGCCGTGCCTGCCAAGCGAGCAGTTAATGGTTCCTGTGGTGTGCAGGCATGGGGAGCAGCCATCCATCCAAACCAGTCTGAAGCAGCTGTACTTCACCATCTACAGAGGTTTTCAGCCTTCACTCGGCCTTATTAACATTCCTCCTTTGGCCCCATCTATTTCAACTGCGACCGGTTCCAAAAACCCTGAATAACCCAAAGTGCTTCAGTTTGTGGAAAGAGTTGCTTCTGCTTTCTCCGAAGACAAGAGGCTAACACTACCCTCAGAACACAGGTTATTAGAAAGAGCCAGCACCACCCTGCCCCGCGGAGCCTCCTCCCGCTCCCCGTCCCCCCCAAACCATCAAAAGGGCTTCTCTGGCCCTTTGCTCTCGGGCAATGCCTTGCAAATGACACTGTTTGTGTTTTTGCATCTGCATCCAGGCCGGCTCACGTGGTCGTAGCATCTCTGGGACAGCTTGACGCAGCCGGTGGCTGGCAGGTAGCAGAGCAGGCAGGGGAGCACCAGGGACAGGGCACTCATGAAGGACCAGCGGGCGCAGCAGTTGGAGTGGGAGCAGGAGCAGGGGTGGTCGGCGCACGTGCCCTCGTCGTCCTCGTTGGTGCAGTGGTAGAAGACGCCCTTGACGAGACACATGCAGGTGGAGTAGTTGACCAGGTTCTGTGCCGAGCAGAGACACTCTTGGTTGCACACCCAGCACGAGGGCAGAGTCCGGGGCAGCGCACACTCCTTGCACTTGCATTTCCCACAGGCTTCACATAGCAGAAAGTGCTTGTCCAGCTCCTGAGACACGGGTCCCTTCAGGTCCAGGGGTTTGCAGTTAATCACCTTGGGCTGGATGCGAACCGCTCGGGGCGAGGACTGCTCTGCCACGGGCACTGGGGCCATGTGGTCCAGGAGTCTTTGGTCTGAGGATGTGCTGCTGCTGCTGCTGATGGAGCTGGGGCGCCCGCTGAAGGAAATCCAGGGGTGGGTGACATCCTGCTCGCAGCGCTGCAGGTGCTGGTTGCTCAGGACCAGTTCGTGGGGGGCTCGGGGCCGTTTCTGGGCCGCCAGCTGGGAGGCTGTGGGGTTGTCGGTGTAGTCGTTCTCGATGTGAGTTGTCTTCATTTGGTCGATGGGCAGGATGGTGAGCGGGTGCTGCAGCCGCCCGTAGGGGATCCGACTGTCCAGCAAGGGCTGCACCATCACGGCGTTGGGGACCACGGTGATGTTGTGGGGAATCCTGGGCTCCATTGAGAAAGCAGGCTGAGTACTGGTGAAAAATCTGTGCTTAAGTGTCCTGGGGGAAGGAAAGGAGAGAGAAGGGGTGGGGGAGAGAAAGAGCACATGGTTACTGAGGTACCCACAAGCCCTGCCCAACGGGGCTCGTTACTGAGGTTGGGCATTATGCAGAAGGTCTCATAAGGTAAACTTGTGTGCAAAGGAGTCAGGTCTAAAGTGCCTCACTCCTCCTTTGCTACCGTGTTCCTCTCCCTAATCTTGGCCATCTATAGTTCCTCTGCCCCTGGGAGGGCTGCACTCCTTGCAGGCTCCTGGAGTGCCCACTCAGTTTCTACTGAGGGAAAGCACATCTTGGGGCTACTGGAGTATATTCCCATGTGGTTTCGTCAGCAAACTGCCTGAAATGACTTGTCTAAGCTCTGGGAGTTTTCCCCAATTGACCCTGATCCCTAAAAACCTACTGCAAGATTGTGGTTCATGGGAGTGTTGGCCTGGTAGCGAGGCTCTTTGGAGGATGGCTGAGCACGTAGCTCTGGGCCTCTGCAGGACCTGTCCTTGCTAATCCAGAACCTGCCAGAGGGAAGGTGCTTGATTTTGGTGAGGAAGTGTCCTGTCTCCATCAGGAGCCACTGGATCCACAGGCTCCTTCATCCCTCCCGTGGCAGGTGGAAGCTCCTGCTCAGCAGCTTGTCTGGTGGCAAACCAGGCTGGGAGCGAAGGGTGCAGCTCCCAGGACAGCACCCACACGGGCCAGGCTTGGTCCATCACCTCAGGCAGGCAATGAGACACTCCTGAGTGCTGTGCTGGAGAGCTGTTTGCTGCTCTCGCTGAGCTGCTCTCGCCGCAGTCTCTAATTTCATTGAAAGAGTGCAATTTATCCTGGAGTCGATCCAAAGATTCGGCAGCGGCGTAGGACAAGAAACCACAGGAAGTAACTAAACTTAAATCAAAGAACGGAAACGACTCGGTTCAAATTTAGAAAGTGCACATTGTTTTCTAGTAGATGTGCCATTTCCTCACGGGGTGACCTTTATTCATAAATAATATAGTGCTGGAGATCAGTTGAAAAAAAGGGGTGAGGAAAGCTCCAGAGCGAGTCGCAGGAGGAGAAAAGCTGCTGGTATCAAGCAAAGGGAAATAGTGAACAGCTTAAGGCATTGCCAGTTGTTTGTGTTCAACAAACAAATTAACCTTTTCCAGCAGTGTGAAAGATTTGGACTTGGCAGTGCTGGGCTAACAGCTGGACTGGAGGATCTTAAAGGTCTTTTCTAACCTAAATGGTTCTCTGATAATATTACAGCAGTCTGGTAAAACCATCTAAATACAACAGAGTCACACAGGAGAAGTGTGTGTGTGTGTGTGTAGCTGTGTGCACTTCTGTGGGCTGCACATCCCCCTAAAATGAACACAGCCCCTCAAAAACTGGAGCGTGAACCAGCCAACAGCACATCCCCCTAAAATGAACACAGCGCCTCAAAAACTGGAGCGTGAACCAGCCACGTGTTTTTGGAAGGAGAAAGGAAACACGTTTTTACCCACTGAAAAATGCTCCTAGAGTCCACTATTGTATTTGTAAGTCGTTGCTTTGATGGATCACTTGGCATCAGGGCTCAGAAGGTGCCAGTCCTGCTGGGGTTGGGAGGGCTGAGGCAGTGCAGGACGTGGGCAGAGGGCTCAGGACACTGGCACTGTCTACCCTTCTACACTCCCCTTGTGCCCTGCACGAGGCCAGCAGGGAGAAATGCTTCATCTAGCAGTAGTGGTGATTATTGTCATGCAGCTCTTATGCTGTTTCTCTTCACCAGTTAAAATTCTCTGCTGGGTCTTGGCCATTCACTGGAAAATTTTTTATTTCATTATTCATTGCTCGTTGGCATCCTGAGAGGAGGAACAAGAGGGTATTTAAAGCATCTATGCCTAGTTACTGTATGTGAAAAACAAAGAGAGGCAATGATTCTGACAACTATGGGGCATGCAGAGGGAAAAGAATTTGATTTTCTTTTGTGCATCACAATCCAGTGTCATGATATAAAAAGTACTTGCTGCAAGTCAGTTTAGCAAAATAATCAGTTCTGTGTCAGCTACGTGTTGTGTTTGCAGGGAGACTTGGATTTCACAGGGGGTTTTGTGGTTTTTTTAAGGAGAGAGATGCAGCTGTTTTGCCTGCCAAGAGTAAGTGCAGCAGAGCTGATCTTAGATGGAAGGTAGCTGGAGGAAATGGTGGCACTCTGCAGGGTGATCCTGGCTGCTCCTCCACATCCCTGCCAGCAACAGCATTTCCAGCCCCCTCCAGCACAGGGCTCTGTGCTCACTCCCACTTGTTCCCAGCTCTCTGGACTCTGATCCACTCACAGCTGGATCCATGGAGCATCATTTGTTTTAAGGTGCCCTGTGAGCTGCTCAGTCCTGGCCGTGACCTGGTGCTGATTGTCCCCTCCCAGCACAGGGTGGCACATCGAGGGGGTTCTGCATTGCTGCATGGGGAGCACCTCATCCTGCCATGGGAGCAGCACCTCGGGGTGGGAGCAGCACCCTGGAGTTGGCATTTAGGCTCCATAGGTGTCTGTGCTGGTCCAGAACCAGCAATGCCATCAGATGGAAGTCAAGCCACCAGATTAATCTGGAGAAAGATGACAGCCACAGGCACCCCTGAAACATCCAACCCCTGCCCACAGACATGGCCATATGCAGGCATTAAAGATAGCTTATCTGAGATAATACTAATCGAGCTCAGAGATAATTACCACAGAAGGGAGATGGACCCTGGACTAACCAGCACGCTTTAGGACAGTCAGTGCTGGGAATTATTCATCATCTTTGTTCATTATAATATGGTTTCAAATTGTCTTTCTAACAGATATTTCTGCAGGGCTAGGGAAAGGGAAGCCTGACAAGGTGAACTCAGACCCTGCAGGTTTTTGGGCACAGAATCTACTTGGATAAAACCCCTGGAGTGAAAACAGGCACCTAAGACCCATCTCTCCCAGTTCCCAGACCTCACTCTGGGCACAGTGTCTCTCTGGCTGAAGATCACCTTTAGAACATCACAGACACACACCCTACCAGTTTTTGGTGCTTGGACACATGGTCCTTCAACTTTTGCCCTGCCCTCTTGCTCCTGAGCAGAGGGTTTCCACAGTCAACTGTCCTCCCCTTCCAAGATACTCTTAGCAGACAGATATTTCTGATATTTATGGAATTTTCCAAGGACCACGACTACATTGCTGCTGCTGGTCTTGTCACCAGAAGTTCCAGCAGCACAGTGAGATCGTTGGTGACAGATCCAGGCCAAACACCTCAAGTGCTGAACTCCAGAGTGAGCTGGGTGGTGTTCATCCTGCAAGGAGGCTCTTCTCCCCTGGGACCTGCCCAGATGACAACAGCAATATTTTATGGTGTGGTTGCTTCAGGTTTTTGTCTGTATGCCTCCACTGGCATGTGCTGTGAGCACATCTTTCCCTCAGCGTTTCTGCTAAAGCTTTTTATCTGTGTCCCACGAAAGGAAAGATTTCAGCAAAGGGCTTTGGGTAGCTGGTGTAGGCACATATGCATAAACTGCATTTATCAGGTCTATCCCAGGCAGACCTCAAATCAAAATTAACATTGGGGTGGCCTGGCAGAACTCAAGAGCTTAAAAAAGGACGAGAGCTGAAGGGGTATAACCTTGGGGCTCTCACACTGGCCCTGAAGGCCTGTGCAGATGAGCAAGGAGAAGGTTCAGATTGGTCAGTGGTGTCTTGTAGCTGTTGGTGTTGGGTCAGATGTTGAGGTGACCTAATTCAGCACATGGCACTGGAACTGGCCACTGTGTCTGTGTGTGGCATCCCTGGGTAGAAATGGTGACAAACATGAGCCAACTGGTTGGGAGAGAAGGCAAGAAAGAACAGGCTGTGCTGTCCATCCCCCCTCTCCTCCTTCCCTAACCAGGAGACCTGAAGGTGCCTGTGGCAGCCACTGTGGCTAACCAACACAGGGACAATTACTAGAGATGAGCTGCAAACCCCCAAAGCAGAACTTTTCTGCTCATGGGGCTCATTGGCTGTGTTAAGAAAGGACTGAAGTCTGTGATGGCAAAGGCAGATATGGAACTAATTTCTCAAATTGAACAGCTTTACTATGACAAGATGTGTCACCTAAAGAAAAGAATAGACAAAACCCAGAAGAATAAAGTAGAATGGGAGATTTAAGATGCCTAAGCACCATAACTTTGCAGAAGCAATGAAACTCTGTGCAGTGCCTTTGTTGTCCACTGCACTAATCAGCCTGGCTGTAAATCACATTTTAGTTGAGAAAAAAAGCCACATACAACACAAAATTAATGAATTTTTGATCACTGCTAGTTACAGCCCTATTATAGCCTTAACAGAGGCACAAATTCACTAGTTGCAGTTGTACAGGTCATTTTTTTACAGTAGACAACAGGAAGAAAAATTCACGAGTGTGTTCTTACACTGGGATTTTTTCATTCTTTAGGGGTGAAACAATGAAGCTCTTTTCAAAGCAGACGTGACAACAAACTCCCATGTAGAGAAGAATTTCTCTTCCCCCATGTCATCCAGGGGCTGTACAGTCACTCACCACATACAATTTTCAAGTCAAAATATACTTCCTTCCCAGGGAGCAAAATTGGACTCAAAGTCAAGTTCACTCATGTGCTGCAGTGTTTGTTTCGTCTCCTCATCAAGATATTGCCAATTCAAAATTACTGTTGTACTGGGTAATTACAAGTCCTAAAGTTGTAGGAAACCAACTGTTATTGTGAAGTGCTTTGTGTTATTTCAGACTCAAAGGTTCCGTAAAATTCTCTAATCATATGACATTAAGACAAAAAGTATCTTATGTTTTAACAAAGTTTTGGACTTGCCTACAGCATTTCAGAGAGAGCTACATCCCTGTAGGTAATTCTGGGAGAAAGTCATACAAACCCCCAGGAAAGCTCAGTCTCCTTAATATCTTCAGATCAATCTTTGAATCAAGAAGGTTTTAAAATCTTTCTTTCCAAAGCAGAGTTGGATAACTTGTCTTCCAGTTACTGAATAACAAAATGGATCTTCACTTCCACATCCAACGAGTGGAGAAATATATAATCTTTACAACTATCTCAGTTACCCCATGGTTAATAATTTTAATGAGTTCTTTCTCACATGGTTAACAACATTCTAGATGTATGTGGTAACAGAGGCATAAGGAGAATGAGGGATTTAAGTCCAGAGGAGGTTCCTGTGTGGAACAATCCTGGACAACCTGGCCCTGGGAAGAGCTACTGTGACTGACATCCCCAGAGCTCATAGTCCCAGTGAAATCAACAGGAAAATGGGAAAATGTGCTCCCACAACCACCTCCTCCACCCAGCATTAGGTACAAGGCACTGCAGTTTTGCCCAAGTCATTTTTGAACAATGCAGAGAATTTCAACACGAAATGCTGACATGGAAATATCTAAAGTAAACCTTAAATGTCAGAGGGAAAAAAAAGGTGTGTGTTTGCTAATAGAGAGACCACCAGTATGGTCAGGGAAGTGGTGCAGCCACCAAAAGCCCCTTCTGTCCCTTGTAAGCTGCATGGACCAGATCAGGGGTCACTTTATCTCTGCCTAATGAATTATGCCTTAATTACACCTCATGAGCAGCCCAGCCCTTCTGTTGTGTCTGAACAGCACCAGTGGCAGGGAAGAGCTGTTTGCCTCAGCAAACCAAGATGTCTTCTGGTATTGCTGGCACTGGATTGTGCTCTCCACGTCCTTTAACATCACTGGTGGCTCCTTTCTCGAGCCTGGACCTGTGCCCTGGAACATCAGGGACTTGTTCAACCAGCCAGGGGTGATGTGCTGCCCTTTGCTGGGGTGGTGGTGGCAGCTCTAGATATCTATAATGGTTATAACAGTGCTGGGAGGATGGGGACTAGTGGAACAAGCCACCTTCTCATCATAGAATCATTAAGTCTGGAAAAGACCTTTAAGGTCATCAAGACCTACCCTAAGCAGAGTAAAGCAAACTTGAGATTTCAATAAGAATTTTCAATCACAGGTTTCCAAGAATTTTCCAACTATTGAAGCATCACAAGATCTTGTGAAGAAGGGACAGAAAAATGACCATGGACTGCTGAAAGGCTGAGCCCTGCACTGGGATGGTGGTAAGACCTGAGCTGCTCACTTGAGGCTCTGCATGGGTCAGTGATGGGGAGGGGACAGATCAGAGAGCTCCAAATCTTGGCACCTAACAGCCAGGAGATGACATCTCCTCTCAGTTACCATGATACTAGACCTGCATTCGAATAGATAACGAGAAGATATTCTTCCCTGTGAGGGTGATGAGGCTTTGGCACAGGTTGTCCAGAGCAGCTGTGGCTGCTCCATCCCTGGGAGTGTTCCAGGCCAGGTTGGATGGGGCTTGGAGCCACCTGGGCTGGTGGGAGGTGTCCCTGTTCAGGGCAGGGAGGATGGAATGTGATAATCTTTAAGGACCCTTCCAACCCAAACCATTCCATGATTCTGTTATCCATGCAAAGCTGAACTAGTCTCTGAAAGAGACGTGACAGTCACCTCATTACCATTAGCAGAGAGCAGCAGGAAATGTGCTGCAGAAAATGGTTTATTTTCTCTGCTGTATGGGACACACAAATTCCTGAAACAGTAGTGCAACAGGAAGAAAACAAGAAAAGCAATAGAAAATTGAGGCTTAATACAAGCAATAATCATCATTGGAAACAATATACTTTGGAGCAGTATAATGCCAAGGGCAGGCCTATATATTTCAAGGTCTGTGCAAGCAAATCCACCTCAGAATAGATGGCAACCAGTGCCAAATCAGAATGGTTGTGTCTAGTCTCTCTTCTTGGCTGGTTTGGTTATACAGTGTAGAAAAGCTTCTCTAAAAGCACTGGTCAGCTGAGCTTTGGGGTGTGCAGAAACCCCTTTGCAGCTCTGCTCAGTGCTGGGGACCACACCAGTGATCCACAGCTCATCCCTGCAGCCGTGTGGGAAAGAGGGAACAGCCAGGATGTGCTTTGGAAATGAACTCAGGGTGTGTGGCAACAGAGCCATCCTTGCTGTCAAAAACACATGCACAGGAAAGATCTACAGAGCTCTGTGAGGTGGATGCACCAAGTGGGACAGAGAGGGGACAGGGCAGGGGAGCTGAGGGGGCAGAGCTCACTCCCACCCCAGTGATCCATAAAGGACTCTCTTCCCGAGGCTCAGCGGAGGAGGAGCTGGTGATAAGGGAACAAAATCTGCCACTGCCTTTGTTTGGAGCTAAGGACATCCTCTTGTCCAGGCCTGCCAGCAGTGCCAAGGGACATGCTGCTCCTGATGCATGTCAAGGGCTCAACAAAAGCTTTTAATGAGGGAAGACTCCACTTGGAGTTAAAGGAGACCGTGCAGCAGCTCATGTTTTAATGTGGGATTAAGAATCATTCACAACGTTGGAGTTCATTAAGACTGAGTTAGGCTGTCTGGATTTTGAGTCGAGCTGTAAATGCTTTAAAAAGGAAAAAAAAATAGCATTTTTCCATGAAGGGTGTGTTAATATTAACGAAATATTGACACTCATTCTCTCTGTTCCCCCCTCAGCAGCCTTATCTAGCTAAGGGCAGCTAGAATGTTCTCTGCAAGCAATAAGGGAAAAAAATTAGAAAGCTTGTTAGGGAAACCTGCCATTTTTAAACCCAGACACTAAATTCTTGCCAGAGTGTGGAAATTCAGGAGCTGGGAAATGAGACCTGTAGACTTCCAAGAAGCTGTCTCTGTCCAGCTAAAGTCTGTTCCTATGGTGCGAGGGAATAAAGCACATTTTGGCCCACTAACCAATCTCTGAGGACTCAAATTTCTTAGTCAAAGCTTTTTATTGGATAAAAACATTTATTTCGAGGCCAGAAAACTCAGTGCAGATATGATCTGTGGAGCTGATGGCACTAAATGATAAACACATTAGAAGGATTTTATATTTTCTTAAGGAAATATATTGTGTTGCATTAAGAAAGGATAAAACCCAAACACTTGTGCAACTGTTTGCCTATAAAAGGCAGTTTTTAGCACTGGGCTGAGTTTGGAAAATCATAGCAATATGATTAATGATTTTTTCTTTTGCTTTTACAGTTAATTTTTTGAAAACTGCCAGAACTGGGAGTTAATTACTGCCCTAGTGCCGCAAAGGTTGTGAATTTTCTTTCACCCAAGTCTGATAGCAGAATTTTCTTGCAGGGTGGGAATTGCTTTCTGAGATGTTGCATTTCCCAGTGTGATTTGGGAATTAGTCATGATTTCATGAAAACAGCTTTTGTTTTGCTGTTTCAGGAGGAGAACAAATAATTTCTCCCCTGCACATACCTCATGGAGGATTTCAGGAGGACTGCAGCGCTCCCAGATAGTGCTTTTAATTTTCTAATCCCAACATAGAGTCCCTGCTAGCCCCAGAAAACACAGCAGCCCATGGAAAATGGCACATTTTTCAAGGAGGCATCCCCAGTGGGGCTCCAATAACTGGGAACAACCCCTCCTCCTGCTATCATTCATTTTTACATGGAGAAGGGGTAGCTAGTCATCAGGATCATTGTGATTCCATGCACAAATTGTAGCTTTATTCTCTATCCCAAAATACAGGGAGAGAGGGGAAGCTTTAATATTGGGAAAGCTGGGATCTCTTTACCTAACTAAAGAGCAATTTCTGGGCTAGTTTTTGCCATGCTTTCCCCATGGCAAGGGATGGAATAGAGACAGCAGCTGGAGAAGTTTTAAAGAATCTAGAACGTGCCTTTTCCACTCTGGATAATGCAGGGATGCTTTTCCTTTTCTCTCCTTCACCCCTTAAGGAAAAACTTGGGGCTATCAGAGATTTAAACCACAAAACCAGACCCTTGGTCACTTGAAGAAAGAGAGTGAAGCCTTTCCCTCGTGACCAACATTGATATTCATTTGCACTGCCATTTCCAAGCTCTGAATTCCCAGTCCTGCTTTCCTCTAAGACCCTTGTGCCTTTTATATGCCCCTTTCTGTTATTTCCATTCCTCTCCTGATAATGAATTTTCAGAACATGTCGTCTCCAGGCTTGTCTTTCTCCTGTGACGCCAGAACTGGTACCAGAAAATCAAATCCTGCCTTATCCTTGCTACGCAGTTGGTAGAGAAGAGCAGCCAGGACAGGTTTTTCCTCCATATATAACAGATTTCATATATTCTATGGCATAATTCTAGGTACACATTTCTATTACTTATCTAGCCTTTAAAGTACATCATCCATTCAGATTTCAAACTAGTGTACAGCAAGACAGGGAAGAGAACAGTGATGGAATAAGGCACCGAGGCCAAAAAAAGGGAAAAAAAGACTTGTATGAATTAAAATGCTGAAGAGCAAAGGTCAGGCAGGAAAGGTCTAACATGAGTGGCTGATCCCTGAAGTGTCCTGTTATGGAGACAGCTCAGAACTACTTGACACTAACAAGACAAGGCTTTGGAAAAGGAGGAAATGCGTAGAATCCCTTTTCATAATCCACAGCAAGAAATAGCCAATTCTGACTTGTCAGCCCAGGTGACCATGTATTTCTGCTCCTTTTCTGAGGAAGGGATGAAGGCGAGGACATCCCATCAGCAGAAAAAAACCCCTTATCCTGCTGTAAAACCCTGCAAACCAACCCGACAGGAGTGTGAGAGACCTGCCTGCCATATATGTACAGCAAATGCAGATGTTGATGGGAGAACGCAGGAGAGAGGTATAAATCAGAGACGCAGGGACACAAATGGAAATTCTGCAAGAAACAGGATATTCCTCCAGAACGCCAAGTCCCCTTTAGGTTGGGAATCACCAGACAGTTCTCCACTGTACATAATCATAGATAATCACAGTTAGGAAAGTCATCGCCAGAAACACGCTCCTGACCAGTGATCTGTAAGGAGCAGACGAATACATCTAGAACGAGCGCAGGGTTTTTCCCTCGGGGAACAGCCTGGGCTTTTTCTCCTTCAAACATTTCACATTTGCTCACAAGCACCGATCTTGTACTTACTTTAAATAATTCAGCTAAGACCATGTCTCCATGGGCGAGTTAATCCCAAATGCGAGGCGGCGGAGGGGGCCGGAGCCGGCTGAGGGCTGCGAGGAGGGCTGCGAGGAGCGCTGGCGGAGCGGCAGAGCTGTGAGCGCGGCGCTGTCAGCG
>NW_008658972.1:0-2621 GCF_000695815.1 Acanthisitta chloris
TGGATTTTTTCATGGCCCTGAATGATGGAGGAGCTTGGAATAAGATATCAACCTCAATTCATGGAGGTACTGCCTCCTCCTCCCCCAGCTCCAGCTCCTCCCAGCCTGGAAGGGTGATGAGAGATGCTCTCCAGTGAGACGTCATGTCCCTGGCAGGGATCTGCATCCCAGGAAATGTAAAGGCACAAATATGGATGAAGAAGATGCACTCCCTGTGGAGCTCACATCTTCAAAAGGTGGAAAATCGGAATGGAGTCCTTTTCCTCCTCCTTCTCCATCCCCATCGCTGGGTCCAGACTAACTAGTGGTGCATGGGTGCTCCTCTCTCCAGAGAGTTTTAGGCTGAGGGAAAAACACTTCCCTAAGTCACTGCTTTCATTGGAAAGGCTGGATATCCTACAAACCCTCCACTCGGTGTGGAACAAGCAGAGACAAAACCTGGTGAAGGAGGTCTCTGCCAGCCTGGGAGGAAGCTCCACTGGCAGTTTGGACCTCTTTCTGCATGCTTAGAGGATGGAGAACCTCAAGGGCTCAGTGCAGGAGCCAATCCCCTGAGAATCACCTCCTGCCTCTTCCTCCAAACCCTGAAACTTCTCATTTCCTGACTTCTCCATGTCATAAACTCACACAGCTTTATCAACCTGTTAGTGAGATAAGTGCCAATCCAGGCTGGGCTGGCACTACCTCCTGCAGCAACAGGAGCAGAGCTGGAACATGCACTGTGCAAAGCATCTCCAGCACCACCTCTCAGAGCTCAATTTGGGGCTGGGAGAAGAAGAAAACAAGCCCACACCATCTAAAAACAAGCCCCCATGACCTCTTGCTGCAGTTTTTTGGAATGATTAGGGCTGTTTTGGCTCTCCCTCCTCTCTGCACACCTCCATCCCCTTCCCCACGTGCTCCAGCCATAAATATAACGACTTGGGCAGAGTCTCAGTGTTATTGCTCATCCTGTTTCTTATATGACCAAAGCTGTTTGCTCTTTTGACTCACCAACTGCTCCTTCCATGCAGAGTTTGCAGCAGGAACCTTCATTGAACTGTCTCAATTAACATACTTCATTCAGAAACTAGGCCCTGGCATGGAGAATTTAAACTATTCATGGATTGTTAAGGAGTTGGAATGGAGCTTAGAGATCACCTAGTCCCAGCCCCCTGCCCAGACACCTCCCACCAGACCAGGTTGCTCAAGGTTTTATCCAACATGGCTTTGAACACTGCCAGGGTTGGGGCAGCCACAGCCTCCCTGGGCACCCTGTGCCAGTGTCTCACCACCCTCACAGGGAAAAACTTCTTCCTATTACCTAATCTAACTTTTCCTCTTTCAATTTCTCCCCATTACTCCTTGTCCTGTCACTGCAGCTCCTAACCAAGAGTCCCTCTGCAGCTTCCCTGGAGCCCCTTCAGATCCTGGCAGGTTGCTCTGAGGTCTCCATACAACCTTCTCTTCTCTAGGCTGAACAACCCCAACTCTTTCAGAGGGGTGATGCTCCAGTCCTCTTATCAGTTCTGTGGCCTCCTCTGGACTTGATCCAACAGTTCCATGTCCTTCTGATGTTGAAACACCAGAACTGTGTGCAGGACTCCAGGTGAGGTCTCGCAAGAGCAGAGCAGAGAAGGAGAATCATCTCCCTCACCTCACCATTCTCTGATTCCATGTGTTTCTCCCAGTGGCTGAGCACAGGCTCAGAGCAGCTCTGCCAGCAGAGCTGAGCTGGTGGCAGACTCTGGTCTCACTCAATCAGCCATAATTAACGCTGACTCTGATGCTTCTCTGTGCCTGTGGATTCTTCCTGTTCACACAGAATATTTCCACTGTTCACTTTCCTGCCTGTGCTTGTTATTTTTAGTGAGATATTTCCCCCCCATGATCCTCATTCCAGAAGGATTTGAAGCTCCTGATTTCACATTGCCTTTGTTTGCTTTAAAATTATGTTTTTTTGAGCTGTGCTGTTGTATTTATTACAGAAAAGCACATTTTTTTCCCAGGCAAATAGGACAAATAAGCAGCTAAAAAAGAAATCAACACCCTGAACAAGTCACTGTGATCTCAGCTCTGTGTTTTAGTGACATTGGGATTAGAAGATTTGCATTTTGTTAAGGCTTGAGAAAAGTTTGGAACAGGAAAATAATTCCCAGATTCCCTCTAGGCTCCTCAGTATAAACATTCCCACTTGAAATGATCCAGAGGGTTGTTTTGGGAGTGGAATTTGAAAGAATCCATAAAGAGAAATGTTTTGAGTCCCTGGATGTGCTGAGGAAATGTTGGATAGATTCGGAGGGAATATGGATGCAGAGGGAGAGGTTTGGTTGGGGAAGGGCAGAGCCCCAGGGAGTGTGGGATTGGGATTCATGGAATATGCAATGGGTTGTCCAGCAGCCTTAATGGGTCATATAAATAGCTGGAATTCCACTGGATTTGTTATTGGTGAGCTCAGTTTTGTCTCCAGGAGTGTTTTGGTGTCTCAGAAGTTTTGTGCATGGTGATTAGAGGGTGGAGGATTTAATGAGTTTATCATAATCATGGAATGGTTTGGGTTGGAAGGGACCTTAAAGATCACCTGATTCCAATCCCTGCCATGGGCAGGGACACCTTCCCAGTTGATGCTGTGAGCCCAACTC
>NW_008658972.1:2645-8031 GCF_000695815.1 Acanthisitta chloris
CAAAACAACCACTGCTGGTTGTGAGCAGTGAGGTGTTCCACTCCACCTGTTGGAACAAGTCCAGAGGTGCCACCAAGGTGATTAGAGTGATGGAGCAGCTCTACTATGAGGAAAGCCTGAGAGAACTGGGATTGCTCAGCCTGGAGAAGAAAAGGCTTCAGTGTGACATAATTGTGGTCTTCCAGGACCTGAAGGAGCTACAGGAAAGACAAAGAGAGACTATTGACAAGAGTCTGGTGGGACAGGACAAGGGGGAATGGCTTCAGAGTGAAAGAGAGTAGGTTCAGTTTGGATTTTGGGAAGAAATTCTCCCCTGTGAGGGTGCTGAGGCACTACCACAGGTTGCCCAGAGCAGCTGTGGCTGCTCCATCCCTGGAAGTGTTCCAGGCCAGGCTGGACAGGCCAGGCGGTGTTTGGACCTGGGCTGGTGGAAGGTGTCCCCATGGCAGAGGGTGGGACTAGATGATCTTTAAGCTCCATTCCAACCCAAACCACTCCATGAGTCTGATCCCACATCAGGGAGCAGCACAGATTCTGATGCTACTTCAGCTTCATTTCTTCCCCACCATGCTCTCACACCACTTTCCCCAGCAAAAAGCCACACGAAAGCCAGCCCAAATGGCATCTTAGCAGCATTTAGTGCCACATAACCCCTGGGCCTCAGCACCACTGAACCAGCACAGGCTCTGAGCAAGCCTCACTTGTGTCCCAGCCAGGAAACTGGTCGGAAAATGAAAATGAAGTTTCCCTAACCAGCAAAAAAGCTGTAGCAAAGCTGATTATTTTGGGTGTCAGCTCCAGCCAAGCAGAACCAGCCCTGGGCTGTCCCACAGCCGCTGTTGTCTCACCCCTCTCTAGCGTGGTTCCTGCCCTCACCCACCCTGCTGCTGCTGGGTTGAGTTGTGCACCTACTCCTCAGCTGGGTGGCATGAGAGAGAGGTCAAAATCATGCCCAAGCCCTCCTCCAGCAGCCAATACTGCCCCAACTCCCCTCAGCACCCACCACAGCATCATAGATTCATAGTAGGTTAAGGAGTTGGAATGGAGCTTAGAGATCATCCAGTGCCTATGCCCTGCCCTGGGCAGAGACACCTTCCACCACACCACGTTGCTCAAGGCTTTAGCCAACCTGGCTTTGAACACTGCCAGGGTTGGGGCAGCCACAGCCTCCCTTGGGCAACCTGGGACAGTGTCTCACCACCCTCACAGGGAGAACTTCTGCCTAACATCTAACCTAAATTTCTTCTCCTTCAATTTGAATCCTTTACCCCTTGTCCTTTCACTGCAGTTCCAACAATCCTCCTGGCTCCAGCACATCGGGATCTCTGCACTTCCCAAGTCTTTCTGTCTGCTTGTCCTTTAAGCTTCTTTTCTCCAGCTCCTTGGTAGAGTCTCCTCCAGGCTGAACACAATGAAGGCTGAGGGTGATCAGCACAAGGTGCAAGCACAGCCAGAAAAAGGATTTATTTCCTACAAGCTCCATTATTTCATCTCAAAGCTTTATTTTCCCCAACTGTGGCTTCAATTATTTCGACTCAAGGCTTTTTTTTCCCCCACTGTGGCTTTTTGCATGCAAGAAGCCACAGTGAAGCTCTTTCTCAGGAAAGCCATGGCTCAGAGGGGATTTTGCAGGGTGGGTGACCCATCCCAAGCTCTCCCCACAGAGGGCTGGAATGGGGAAACACTCCTGAGATGCTGCACTGAACCTTTGAGTTGGTTTTGAACATTTAAAATCTGATTATTATTTTTTTCAGTTTTGCAGTGTTTTGTGGCTTCCTGGGAACTGGTGGGAGCCTTTGGTGGCAGAACATTTTCATTAAGGAACCAGAATCCTGTTTGCTTACAGCTCTTCCCCATCACCCAAACCCAAAGGGAAGAAAGAACATTCTTCCCCAGGTGACAACAAAAACAAGTCTCCCTAAATATGTGGTTTGCAGCTTGGTGCTCCTTGCAAAGGCTGCAAACAGCATGGACAAACCCCTGGGTGCTTTGCAGAGAGGATGGCCTGAAGCTGTGATGCTCCAGAGACTAAGCTGTGATGCTCCAGGTGCTCTGCAGAGAGGATGGAGTGAAGTTGTGATGCTTCAGTGACAGCCTGGCTGAGTTCTGCCACCCAGAGCAGCATCTTCAGCTCTATTTGGACTAGCAAATGAGCTTTTCTAGCTGGAAAACGCCTGACTCTCTATACCCATCCCTGCACCACACTTCAGCTTTCCTAATTGCCTTTCTTCAGGGGTTAATGTTGAGTAATACCTATTTGGGGGAAAAATTGCACCATAAACAGCCCATGGGGAAGGAAAGAAATCATTGCTAATGAATGTCAAAGTGGATTAGCAAAACAGAGAGGCCAAGGAAGAGCACCTTTTTTCCTTCTCTTATTTTTTTTGGCTTAGCAAAAGAACTTTTTGCAAGGATTAGGTTTCATGCAAATTTTGCAGTGCCTTGCAAGGGAGTTAATGCTTTGTCATCTCCCCAGAGTGAGTTCAAATGCTGTTCGACTCCTGCAGAAAGGCTGGAAAAAATATAGCCTTTTCTTCTGGAAAATAAGGGAAATACGTGAAATATTGATGGATTCTTTTAAGCACATTTAAGGCTCAGAATACAGAATAAGTTAAGTTGGAAGGGACCACAGTGGCTCATCTGGTCCAACAAATACTGGATGCAAAGGGCTCCAATGTTGGGGAATTTGGCGGTTTATTAGATGTTCAGGGTCTGAATTTATAGCAGATAATGTACATCTGATATTTAGCCAAAAATATACTTCCGGGTCCCTTCCAAGCACAGCAAAAAAGAGAGTTGAAAGCCTTAAATAAATTGTCAAAGCATAGAAATAAAGATTAAACTAAGAAAAATGGACTAATAAGGATGAAAGTGTTGTTATTTCACAGCTATTTGGTGTTTGGGAGGTTTGTGTCACTGTTGTGCTGCTCAGAGCAGCATCTTCAGCTCCATTTGGGCCAGCAAATGAGATTTGTTTGAGATGGGATCAAGGTTTACTTTGGCCAACACAACCTTTGATTTAAAGCCTCATTACCATCCCTGCAAAACTGTGCTGGGAGAGCCACAAAAGTGACTTATGGACAAGGGGAAAAGGGAAAAAGGGAGGAGAAAACCCCATTCAGCTCTGCCCATGGATGAGCACCACCTCACTTCTCTTGCCAAGGTTGCCAAGCCAGGGCTGGTACCTCTGGTTCCTGCATAACCTCAGCTCTGACAGCTCTAAAAGCTGCTTTTTTTCTTCCCCAATATGCAAAGAAACAGCTCAACATGAGCAACTTCAGCACAAATCCTTTCCCTTTTCATTTTCTCCTCGTTACTCAGCAGAAACTCCTATTTCCTTGCTCTTGTACTGAAGAAAGAAAAGCCTCAAGAGCACAGAAGATGCTGAAATGAAGTGCTAACCCCTCTCTTACCCCTCGTGGCTCCCTTCCCTCCTGCCAGCTCAACTTGTGGTTGAGATTACAGTGTTAAATCACAAGCTTCTCTTTGAAATAACTGCTCTGATTTCACCAGGGTGAGGAAGGAAAAGGACCAGAGGGTTGTGCAAGGTGTGTGGGGAGGGAACAGGGCTGTGATGGCTTCCCTGGGCTTGGTGGTGGGTTGAGGGGTGTCAAACAGGATTGCGCACCTTCAGGCTTGTCCACAGCTCATGGTTCATGGCTGGAGACATCAGAGAGGGATTTCCCCCTGCTCCAGTTGTGCTTGGAGGATTTGAGCATCTTCTTGGGCAGGATGGGGCTGTGTATGTAGTTACAGGGAGATGCTGGTGATGTCCTCCTGTTCCAGCTGTTCTTGTGCAAGGATGGAGGGTTTGAGCATCCTCTTGGGGCAAGATGGGACTCAGTGTGTAGTTACAGAGGATGCTGATGATGTCCCCCTCCAGCTCTTCTTGTACAGGCATGAAAGGTGTTAGCATCCTCTTGGGCAGGATAGGACTGTGTGTGTAGTTGCAGGGAGATGCTGGTGGTGTTCTCCTACTTCAGTTGTCCTTGTGTAGGGATGGAGGGTATTAACATCCTCTTGGACATGATGGGGCTCACTGTGTGTAGTTACAGGGGTTGTTGGTGATCTCCCCCTGCTCCAGCTCTTCTTGTGCAAGGATGAAAGGTGTTAGCATCCTCCTGGGCAGGATAGTGCTCTGTGTGTAGTTATATGCTGGACTGGATGGAAAATAAGACCCTCTGGATGAGGCAAGAGGGCCAAACCCCAAGTTTTCACCCCCAAACTAAAACTTGTGGCTAGAGCATGAGCTTATCCCCTTTGAGCCCCACAAGGCATCTCCTTGGTGACCCCAAATAGCAATGCACACAGATGACACTGATATCCCTCTAAACGCATGCACAAGACCTACCAGGTTCCCACATTTCTCCTGCTGATCCCTCCCAAGCAGAAATAAGCACTTTGACACCTTCAACTCTTCCGTTAACCCACAGTTTCACCTTACACTTGGGGATCTTCAGAGACTCACACCATGCCCCTATTTTTAGCTTGTCCTCTCAGCCTCAGCTGCTCTGGCTGAGAGACCCTCACAGGACGCCTGTGGCCAGGCAGTATTTGGAGGTATTTTTAGCCATGTCCATCTGTGATGGGCCAGGCTGGGCATAGCAACTGTGGTTTGAGCATCTGCAAGCAAGACTGGTTGGGCAGGAGGAGTAGAAACGGCTCCAAGGGCTTTTTTGGCCATAGCCAGAAGCAAATGTGGAAGTGAGTCCTCAATCCTGGGGTCAGGGAGGGTTAAATAAAGAAAAGACCTGTTCTGACCAGTGTGTCTTTTGGGTGCAGCTGAGACTGAGCTCACTGGTGGGATGTGATGGTGCAGGAGGGGGAGGACAGAGCAGCCCCATGCCCAAACCCATCTGTGCAATGCTCTAATGGGACAGAGGGTGAGAATAAGAGTGAGAATAAGAGTGAAGATAAGAAGTTTCTCCTCTTTTATATCACTCTCATGTCTCATCCAACATCTCCTGGCTCTGCCACAGAAACCTCAGCATCGCTATTGCATTGCCCAAGCCCTGATTCAACCAAAGATCTCACCCCCATCCTTGCTCTCCTGAGGGGGAGATAGACAACCCCCAGAGCTAATGGTCCCAAAGCTTCCCTTTTCTCAGAACAAAGCAGGATGCTGCTCCAAAAAAACAACAACACAAAAGAACACCAAGCCCCCAAAAAACCACTGCTGGAACTTTTACTTTCCTTGAGCCTTTTGCTGCATTTCAGGTGGGATTTGGGAAGTTGCTGCAGGTTTTGTAGCTTTCAACTTCATGTTTTCACTTTTCAAAGTCTGCTGTGGTGACTAATATCTGCCTGCACAGATTACACTACCTTGGCCTGGAAAAACCCACTGCTACATGGAAAATGGAAATAAAACAGCTCCAAAGGAGTCTCT
>NW_008658972.1:8082-13642 GCF_000695815.1 Acanthisitta chloris
GGGCTGAGAGCATATGGGTGGGTGCAAAGTTGCCCTCAATCTGCCCCTGATGCTGGCAGGGACTTGAGAAGCTTCTCCACAGGTGGTGGTAAAGGCCAGTGGTGATGACTCCAGGTGTGGACCTGAGCAGTGGCCACCTGAGCTTACTAACATAGAATGGTCTGGGTTGGAAGGACCTTAAAGCTCATCCCATTCCACTCCCTGCCGCTAGACCATGTAGCGCCAAGATCCATCCACCCTGGCCTGGAACACTTCCAGGGATGGAGCAGCTACAGCTGCTCTGGGCAACCTGTGCCTCAGCATTCTCACAGGGAAACAGTTTCTTCCCAATATCCCATCAATCCCTGTCTCAGCTGGGCAATGTGGGTTCCAACCTGGCACCACCTTCACCATCAGTGACACAGGGAATGCCCATGAGGTCATAGGATAATAGGATCAGTATGCTAAGGGGTTGGAAAGGATCTTAATGATCACCCAGTCCTACCCCCTGCCCTGGGCAGAGACACCTCCCACCACACCAGGTTGCTCGAGGGTTTATCCAGCCTGGCTTTGAACACTGCCAGGCTTGGGGCAGCCACAGCCTCCCTGGGCAACCTGTGCCAGTCTCACCACCCTCACAGGGAAAACTTCTTAATATCTCATCTAAATTTCCCTCTTGCAATTTCTCCCTACTACTCCTTGTCCTGTCACTGCAGTTCCTAACCAGGAGTGCAGCTTCCCTGTAGCCCCTTCAGATCCTGGCAGGTTGCTCTGAGGTCTCTGCACAACCTTCTCTTCTCTGGGTAGAGTCTCCATTCCAAGAGCTGCCCAACTCAAGTCCCAGCATTTGCACCTTCTCTGCTGCCCATTACAACATGGACATCACCCATACCATACCACAGAGCATAGAATCAGAATGATAGAATTTTAGGGGTTGGAATGGAGCTTAGAGATCATCCAGTCTCAACCCCCTGCCCTGGGCAGGGTCACCTTCTACCACACCAAGTTGCTCAAGGCTTTATCCAATCTGGCTTTGAACTGGGTTGTATCCAAGCCTGCCCTGACCCCACCACACTAGGCTCTTCTCCTTTCCCTCTCCTACACTCTTCTTGTCCCAGCCAGAGTCTGTGCTTGTCTTCAAAGCCTCAGGCTGAGGATTTCTAAATAAAATAAAGAAATAAGGACTTTTTCTGTTCAAAATTAGCTTCAGGCAGACAATGTCTCTATGCAGTGAAAGACTTGGTTTCCTGTCTGTTTCTTTAGGCTCCTTAACAAGCTTCCTCTGCAGAACAAACCCGTCCAGAGGGCGGAAAGGGGGTAAGACCAGAGCTGAAATGTGGAGAGTTGAGTTGCACAACACTCCTGGCCACTAGCAATCTCCAGGCTTTGACATCCAGGAGGATCTGAGGGTGCTATGTCCCTTCTACCATGGGTGGTTTAAGACCCTCAGCAAGCACCAGCATGGGACTGGGCTGAGGAGGAGCACAGACTGTCCCAAAATAGTTCTTCAGATCTACAAATGAGTCATTTGATTTCTTAACTAGAAATAGCTCCTCCACACATGGGGCTGAAGGGAAGAGCCAGATGTTATATGTGCCCTTTGGTGCCTTCAGTGGATCCACAGCCCAGGGGATGGCTGGGAGGCTGATCCCAGGCTGATCCTTACTGGGAGTGTGAGAAGAGTGTGGGAAGAGCAAAGGCAGCACTGAGAATGATGATGCAGCACTGTTCTTGTGGTATTTCTGGCCCAGCCAGAAGTGGGAAGTATCAGAGATCTCACGAGGCTCAGCTTGGCCTTGTGAGATTTCCAGCTCTTTTGCAAACCCCCTGAGGCCTGGATTCAGCTCTGACCTGGTTTTCTCCCTCTTTTTATTGCTTATCCCTGGAAAACACCACTTTTCCCTAAGGGGATGCTCAGCTCTGCCTCCTACTCCAGTGCAGGTACAAGGAGGTGGATGGAGCACAATGGTTAATGTCCCATTGCATCCTGTCACCTCAAAACTGATGGAAAATGAAAGAACAAGGTGTCCAATGGCATCAAAAGAGACCTGGATTCAGCTCTGACCTGGTGTTCTCCCTCTTTGTACTGCTTGTCCCTGTCAAACAACCTCTTGCCCTAAGGGGATGCCCAATTCTCCCTCCCACCCCAGTGCAGGTACAAGGAGGTGGAGCACAAGGATTAATGTCCCATTGCATCCTGCAACCATCTGCCCCCCCAAAAGGTGGAAAAACAAAGGACAAGGAGTCTAATGGCATGAAAAGAGGTCTGGATTCAGCTCTGACCTGGTTTTCTCCCTCTTTTTATTGTTTGACAGCACCTGTAGAACCTCCAGGGGCTCTGAGGACGTCTCCAGGACTGGGCTGATAATTTGTCCCTGCTCACTTGTGTTGGTGGAATGCATCAGCTGTGCCAAGCTGTTCCCATCATGGTGTTCTGCTGCAGGTCCTCCTCCTCCCAGGTGGGTTAGAGAAGCTCTGAGAAGAGAGGAGGATCTGAGCATGGACTTGCTGCAAAACACTTGAGTGGGTGGCTCTGTGGGTCCTCAGTTTCAAGGGAGACTTGTAGCTCACTCTGTGGCATTGCACACTGTGAAGACCTGAAAAATCATGGAATGGTTTGGGTTGGAAGATCCATAAAGTCATAGCATCATGGAATGGAACGGATTGGAAGAGCCATAGAGTCACAGAATCATGGAATGGTTTGGGTTGGAAGGATCCTAAAGTTTATCTTGTTCCAATCCCCTGCTATGGGCAGGGACACCTTCTACTGGCCCAGGTTGCTTCAAGCCCCATCCAACCTGGACTGGAACACTCCAAAGGATGGGTAAATCTTCTGGAAACAGCCAATATACCAATAGAATCATTTAGATCAGAAAAGATCACTAAGTTCATCAAGTGCAACCATGAACCCAACACCCCCAAGGCCACCACTCATAGAGATGATGAAGGAGAGGCCAAAGCATGTGCTCAACCCCACTACTAGACACCAGTGAGTCCACCCATGAGGAAGAGGCTTTTCCCCCTCTGAGGTCTTGCTGCCAGCCCTGAGAGAGCTGAAGAACATCGGGGGGTTTTCAGGTCGAGCTGAGCACTGACAGGAAAGCAGCTCACGCCTGACTTCTCACTCACTGAGATGTAAATTAGCCTTGAGGCCTCCAGCCCAGCACCAACCCATCCCCACCATGCCCCAGGTCTCACCAAGTCATTTTTTCTGCCAGAATTTCTGCAGGAAATTCTGATTTCTTAAGCAGGGGCACCCCCAGGCTCAGTGGCTTACGGCAGGAAACCAAAGGGCTGAGATCTTGATTCAAGCAGCTAATGCAGATGAATTAACTCCTGGCAGAGACCAAAGGCCAAATCCAGACCCAAAGCTCGTTTTGTCACAGGGAATGGATCTCATCGCAGCAGGAAAAGTCCTCCTTAGCTATTTAGGAAGCTTCAAGCATGTAAAATAAATATTTATGGAGTGAATTTGGGTTCTCTGTGCACATGTGTTTGTGCACCAGAGCTCATTTGCTTAATTGTTTTCTCTTTGCCTTTCAAAGCTTGGTCTTAAGCCAGAATTACTCTTAAAGTCCAGACTCAGGAGGAGGCTGTAACTAAAGCACACATAAAGAGCTGCAAAAGGAGAAGGTTACAGGATGTGGAGGCATTTTTTTCATCTAGTTTCAGTGAAAATCAGTGTATAAAACCCAGAGAGACTCTTGGGGTTGAGGAAAAAGAGCTGGGGGGATTTTTTTGGCAGCTCTGTGGAGTTTCAAAGCTTCATTTTGTAGGCAGAAGGGCTGTTTCACAGCCAGATGAACTATACAGCAGATGAATTAGTCACACCTGCAGCCTCAGAAGATGAAGCATGTGATGGAAGGAGCTTGGATTGGGGGGGACTTGGGTCTGTCTCAAATCCAGGCTGAGAGAAGCTGATAGGATGTCTGAGGCAGAAGCTCTGACTCTGACATTCTTCTGGCCAAAATGCTAAGCAAATGGCATGGAAGGAAGGAATAGGTGAGATATGATCAACTCCCAAGTGTTTTTTATCTCCAGACAAAGTCAAGGTGTGCTAAAATCAGCTCAGCTTGGGGTTACAGGTTCACAGGTTACCACAGGCACAATTCTCGGAAAGCCAAGATTGCCACATCATGCTCAACTGACAGCTCGGGCTGCATGGGAACCTTTCCAGCAGGGCAATAAAAGGGAAAACAAACATTACAACTCATTCCCATCCTCCTCTTTCAAGCTCTGGCCCTGCCCTTGGATCAGATCACCTCTCTGTCAAGATCTCAGCATCCCTCGGTGATACCAGACAAGTCAAGAGCAAGTTCACCAGGCTCATTTCCAGCCTCACCTCTATCCACAGCCTTATCCATAGCCCTCTGGCAAGGATAAGGAACATGATGTCTCAAGGACATCATGGGTAGTGATGCATCAGTTCCTCCTGAATGGCTCTTGGTTGGAGATGAATGGTGTGAGGTGAGAACTGACCTGAGCAGCCCTGGGTGATTCAGCCTTCACCAAATAAACCTCCCTGGGCAGGGAAGGTTGAGCTGGTCCTGCACCTGGGGGTGATGCTGCTGGGCAAAAATGCTCTGTAGGCTGTAGGCATCATTTCTAGCCTTTCTACCATGTCTCATTAGGCTGCTACAAACTCTACCAGTTTCATAAATTTAGGGTGAAATCCTCAGTTCTTCACTATTGTGTTTCAGTGGTTAAACCACTCAAGATGTGGTTGCTCCATTTCTGGAAGTATCCCAGGCCAGGTTGGATGGGGCTTGGAGCAATCTGGGCTAGTGGAAGGTGGCCCTGCCTGTGGCAGGGGGTGGAATGAGGTGAGCTGTTTGATGATGAGCTTTAAGGTCCCTTTCAACCCAAACCATTCCATGATTCTATGATTCTATGAAGATCCAAAGTTAGGAGAGAGGACCAGAAAAGGCACGGTGACCCGTGCAGTGATCAACACAGCAACTCCTTTTCCTCCAGCAGCTCTAAAAGATGTTGTCACTTTACTAGTGAAAAATGAAATAATTTCTGAACAAGGCAAAACCAAGGCCAGGATTTGTTTTCATGCTACTGCTTTCAGACTCATGGCAGTAAGAGCTCCAGACTTGGATAGAATAGTTTGGGATGGAAGGGACCTTTAAAGGTCATCTGCTCCAAACTAGATGGCTCAGTGTCTACCCAAATAGGATGGGTGCTAGCAAACACTAGCCATTTTTTTCCTGTGAGGTTGGTGAGACACTGGCACAGGTTGCCCAGGGAGGCTGTGACTGGGCAACCCTGGCAGTGTTCAAAGCCAGGTTGGCTAAGGCCTTGAGCAACCTGCTCTGGTGGGAGGTGTCTCTGCCCAGGGCAGGGGTTGGGACTAGATGATCTCTAAGCTTCGTTCCAACCTCTTAACACACTATGATTCTATGATCCTATGACCTCATGGGCATTCCCTGTGTCACTGATGGTGATGCCAGGTTGCAACCCACATTGCCCAGCTGAAGTGGAGTCATATGTGGCTCCATGTCCCCATGGAGGTTTAGGTAATAAGGAATTGGCATTGGATTGGCAGGACTAGCACTCAGGAGGGGTCTCCAGGACT